>NC_041380.1:220762773-220793097 GCF_002162155.2 Triticum dicoccoides
GGGGCGCGGTGGAGGCGCGGCCCGGAAGGCGGTGGAGAAGGGCCGGCCGCGGGCTTCCGTAGGCCGCGGCGGCGGCGGGCACCGGGGTGCCATGTGGCACGCTGTGGCTGGCTGGGTGTGACGGGCGGACGCGCCCGGTTGTGACCGGACGTGTCCGATGGCGGCAGAGCTGAATTTCTAGGGTTAGAGGAGAGGAGATCCGGGAATTTCGGGAGGGGTCTATTTATAGAGGTAGAGGGAGCTAGGGAGCTCCAAATGAGGTGCAGTTTGCGGCCACGCGATCGTGATCGAACGGCCTAGGTGATGGAAGGGTTTTTGGTGGGTTTTGGGCCAAATTGGAAGGGTGTTAGGCTGCAACACAAATGAGGCCCTCTCGATCCCTCGGTTAACCGTTGGAGTATCAAACGAAGTCCAAATGGCACGAAACTTGACAGGCGATCTACCGGTGGTAAACCAAGGCCGCTTGGCAAGTCTCGGTCCAATCTGGAAATGTTTAACCCCCACACACAAAAAGAGTTAGAAAGGACCGCCGGAGGACATAGGAGCGCCGGAATGCAAAACGGACAATGGGGAAAATGCTCGAATGCATGAGACGAACACGTATGCAAATGCAATGCACATGATGACATGATATGAGATGCATGACAAAGACAACACCACACGGAGACAAAAACCCGACAACGAGGAAAATAAAATAACTTAGGCCGGAAACGGCAAGAGTTGGGATACAGATAAGGTAAATTACATCCGGGGTGTTACAGGCGGCAAGAGTGGAACAAAACACCAGGCATAAGGCCAAGCCTTCCACCCTTTACCAAATATATAGATGCATTAATTAAATAAGAGATATTGTGATATCCCAACAATAATCACGTTCCAACAAGGAACAAACTCCAATCTTCACCTGCAACTAACAACGCTATAAGAGGGGCTGAGCAAAGCGATAACAAAGCCAAACAATGGTTTGCTAGGACAAGGTGGGTTAGAGGTTTGACATGGCAATATGGGAGGCATGATATAGCAAGTGGTAGGTATCACAGCATAGGCAAAGCAATAGAGCGAGCAACTAACAAGCAAAGATAGAAGTGATTTCGAGGGTATGGTCATCTTGCCTGCAAAGATCTCCGAGAAGACGAAAGCTTGATCCTCAAAAACGTACACGACGGGTTCCTCGAACACGAACTCGTCTCCCGGCTCTACCCAAGGCAAGAACACAAGCAAAGGAAACAACAATCAACCATGGTGCAATGCGCAAGCAACATGGTGCAAAACATGGCATGATATGCGGGATGTGATATGCAATGCATATGCATGTTTCGGAAAGGAAAGATTGAACCAGGCCTAAACTTGGAAAACCAAGAGTGCCGCTGGAAAGATGAGTTGATTTTGGTCGAAATTGATATAAAGATCACCGGAATCGGATGCACGGTATGCAAATGGCAAGAAAAACAATAGTGGCACAATTCTGGGATTAACAGCACGATGCCTTCTAGAATGCAACAAGAAACTAAGCTACTGCCCTCCAACATAACAACAAAGCACATGGCAATGATCTACTCAAGATGCTTGACAAAATATGAACACTGAGCTATGGCTAAAGCACACAATAGCAGGTTCAAACAGGCATGGCAAAAGTGCAAAAGATATCAGCATCACAGACTTAGAGAAAATAACAATATGCCAGGACTTAACATCAGGAAGCAATGTTTAGAGCAAGATAACAACATGCTATAGGAACATATCATGGCAAAGCAAGGCATGGCATGAAAGCACTCAAAGCATATAACAAAAGTCCCTTACTGACCATAAGCCAAAAAGGATCAGAAGATATGATGGCAACCAT
The DNA here is from genome assembly GCF_002162155.2 of Triticum dicoccoides. Classification (NCBI taxonomy): domain Eukaryota; kingdom Viridiplantae; phylum Streptophyta; class Magnoliopsida; order Poales; family Poaceae; genus Triticum; species Triticum dicoccoides. Next base: position 220,764,617 of record NC_041380.1, read on the forward strand.
GTAAACATAGCAAGTTCCGTTAACAGATTCAGACTTAGCAGAAAACTGGACATGGCATAAACAGATTGCGTAGACATGTTTGTGAGCTCGATGCACTCACCACAAGGCATTGCATGACAAACTAAGCATACACCCAGCAAGAAGACATGATCAAGAAGCTATACATGGCAAGAACAATCTCATAGCAAGCATGGATCAACTACAACAACCTTAGCAAAATTGATTAACACGTAAACAATCTGCCAGGAACATTTTATAGCAAAAGTAGAGCAAGATTGAGTCATGCTAGGGTACTCCATAATTGCAATCAAAGACATGGATGGCTAGAACATAACAATATCTCAAAATCATCCTTACTGAACATGCTCAAAAGAGGCATGGATCACTCTGTAGCAACAAGAATACATGGCATACAAATAACATCAGGGAAATGACAAAGAAGAATTCTAAGTCCCTGAAATCAGCAACATCACGAGAGCTACTTTGCATGCTTGTGCTAGTCACCACATTGATCATAAAAATACATGGCATACACCCTGTAAAGAAGGCATGGCATATAACAAAACACATGAAGGGCTCATGCTCATATGCAGCACACATTAATCATGGCAAAAATGACAAATGTCCATAATCTGTTAAGAAACAGACACTAACATTACATAGCACTCTTGCAATAGCATTTAGGGCATCAATATGAACTCAAACAGGCATGGTGCAATGGAATGAAATGAAGTGCACAACGATACGAACAATTTGATATAACATATGCACAAAACGGACCACCGAGCACGAAGTTATGGCATGATGAACAGAGGCACATGAATCTGGAAACTTCGGGGACTTAGTGGAATTTTGAAAAAAAAACAGAGACAAGCGGAAGACACTATAGCGCGCCCCGGGCGAGGATTAGGCGGGCTGCTCACCACGGGCTCGGCCTAGCACGACGGAGGACGAGGCGGGCCGGAGGTGGGGTTGCTGGGCTAGGGAGGCTGGGCTGCGACCCACTGGGCCGGAGGGGAATGCGGCCCACGCGTAGGGAACGCGCGGTCAATGAGCAGCGGGACGGGATCGGGCTCCTCCCGATCTTGTCAGGCGGCGGCGGCGCCTGAGTTCAAGTGGCGGCGAGGGCGCAGCAACGATGGGGAGGTCGAAGGGCGCTGGGGACGACCGGATCTGGTCGCTCCGGACCCGTTCCGGCCGGATCCGGAGGCAACACGCGACAAGATGGCGGCGAGGAAGCTCCGGCGGCGGTGGCGCCTTCCTGCAGAGAGAAACGGGGAGATGAGGGAGAGAGAAAAGGAGAGGGAAAGGAGGAGACGGCAGCAGGCAGCGCGACCTGGGGCGCCGAAGGAGGTTGCCAGCAACGCGGAGGCGGCGGAGTAGTGCAGTGGCACGACGGTGGAGCGAGGCGAGCGCTCAGGGCGGCGGCGCGGGTGCTCAATCCCAGGCGGGCCTGCCATGGGCTCGCGGGCCCGCGCGGCTGAGGGGAAGCCGGCGAGGACAGGTGGCGGCATGCGAGTGAAGGGAGAGGCGGCAGAGCTGATGTGGCGGCCTCTGATTGGCCGGAGTGAGGTGGCTGAGGGCGGCGGACATGTCCGTCGGTGGTGGGGAAGTGTCCGGCGGCGCGAGGGGAAAAATTAGGGTTTCATCTGCGCGAGAATTTCGGAGGGAGACACATATTTATAGGTAGAGGGAGGTAGGAATGTCCAAATGGAGTGCGGTTTTCGGCCACGCGGTCGTGATCGAATGATCGAGATGATGGATGGGGTTTAGGTGGGTTTTGGGCCACTTTGGAGGGGTGTTGGGTTGCAACACACACAAGGCCTTTACGGTTCCTCGGTTAACCGTAGGAGTATCAAATGAAGTACAAATGGTACGAAACTTGACAGGCGGTCTACCGGTAGTAAACCAAGGCCGCTTGGCAAATATTGGTCCATTCCGAGAAAGTTCAACACCCGCACATGAAAAGAGGCAAAAGGAGGGCGCCGGATGACATAGGAGTGCCGGAATGCAAAACGGACAACGGGGAAAATGCTCGGATGCATGAGACGAACATGTATGCAAATGCGATGCACATGATGACATGATATGAAATTCATGACACGCCAACAGATGACAAGGCAACAACAGCGAATAACTGGAAGACACCTGGCACATTGGTCTCAGGGCGTTACATCATTGTTATCATGGCTTATGTGATATGGGTGCTAGTGCTAGTGCAATACCTATTGACTTATACAATGAAATTATGCATGACATTGCACCTATTGAGTTAGAAGATATTGATGTCACAATTAAACTTGCTAATAGAGATACTATTTCACCAATGGGAATTGTGAGAGATGTTGAAGTCTTGTGTGGGAAAACTAAATATCCTACTGATTTTCTTGTTCTTGGTTCCCCACAAGATAGCTTTTGTCCCATTATATTTGGTAGACCCTTCTTGAACACTGTTAATGCTAAGATAGACTGCGAAAAGAATGTTGTTACTATTGGCTTGGATGATATGACTCATGAATTTAATTTCTCTAAATTTAGTAAACAACACCATGAAGAAGAATTGTCTAGTAAGGATGAAATTATTGGTCTTGCTTCTATTGCCGTACCTCCTAGTGATCCTTTAGAACAATATCTGCTAGACCATGAGAATGATATGTTTATGAATGAAAGAAGGGAAATATATGAAGTATTCTTTAAACAGGAACCTATGCTGAAACACAATTTGCCTGTTGAAATCCTAGGGGATCCCCCTCCACCTAAGGGTGATCCCGTGTTTGAGCTTAAACCGTTGCCTGATAATCTTAAATATGCTTATCTGGATGAAAAGAAGATATATCATGTTATTATTAGTACTAACCTTTCAGAGCATGAAGAAGAAAGATTATTGAAAACTCTGAAGAAGCACCGTGCTGCTATTGGATATACTATTGATGATATTAAGGGCATTAGTCCCACTCTATGTCAACATAAAATAAATTTGGAAGCAGATGCCAAACCAGTTCGTGATCCTCGATGACGTCCGAATCCTAAGATGAAAGAAGTGGTAAGAAAAGAAATACTAAAGCTTCTGGAGGCAGGTATAATTTATCCCGTTGCTGATAGTCAGTGGGTAAGTCATGTTCATTGTGTCCCTAAGAAGGGAGGTATTACTGTTGTTCCTAATGATAAAGATGAATTGATTCCACAAAGAATTATTACAGGTTATAGGATGGTAATTGATTTCCACAAATTAAATAAGGCTACTAAGAAAGATCATTACCCCTTACCTTTTATCGATCAAATGCTAGAAAGATTATGCAAACATACACATTACTGCTTTCTAGATGGTTATTCTGGTTTCTCTCAAATACCTGTGTCGGCTAAAGATCAATCAAAGACTACTTTTACATGCCCTTTTGGTACTTTTGCTTATAGATGTATGCCTTTTGGTTTATGTAATGCACCTGCTACCTTTCAAAGATGCATGATGGCTATATTCTCTAACTTTTGTGAAAAGATTTGTGAGGTTTTCATGGATGACTTTTCCGTCTATGGATCTTCTTTTGATGATTGCTTGAGCAATCTTGATCGAGTTTTGCAGAGATGTGAAGAAACTAATCTTTTCTTGAATTGGGAAAAGTGCCACTTTATGGTTAATGAGGGTATTGTCTTGGGGCATAAAGTTTCTGAAAGAGGTATTGAAGTTGATAAAGCCAAGGTTGATGCTATTGAAAAGATGCCATGTCCCAAGGACATCAAAGGTATAAGAAGTTTCCTTGGTCACGCCGGATTTTATAGGAGGTTCATTAAGGACTTCTCAAAAAATTATTGGCCTCTAACTAATTTATTACAAAAAGATATACCATTTATCTTTGATGAGGATTGTGTAGAAGCATTTGAAATACTTAAGAAAGCATTAGTCTCTGGACCTATTGTTCAGCCACCTAATTGGAATTTACCCTTTGAAATTATGTGTGATGCTAGCGATTATACTGTAGGTGTTGTTCTAGGGCAAAGAATTGATAAGAAATTAAATGTTGTCCATTATGCTAGTAAGACTCTAGACAATGCTCAAAGAAATTATGCTACTACTGAAAAAGAACTTTTAGCAGTTGTATTTGCTTGTGATAAGTTTAGACCTTATATTGTTGATTCTAAAGTAACTATCCACACTGATCATGCTGCTATTAAATATCTTATGGAGAAGAAAGATGCTAAACCTAGACTTATTAGATGGGTTCTCTTGCTACAAGAATTTGATTTGCGTATTGTTGATAGAAAAGGAGTTGAGAATCCCGTTGCGGACAACTTATCTAGGTTAGAGAATGTTCTTGATGACCCACTACCTATTGATGATAGCTTTCCTAATGAACAATTAAATGTCATAATTACTTCTCATAGTACCCCTTGGTATGCTGATTATGCTAATTACATAGTTGCTAAATTTATACCACCTAGCTTCACATACCAACAAAAGAAAAAGTTCTTCTATGATTTGAGACATTACTTTTGGGATGACCCACATCTTTATAAAGAAGGAGTAGATGGTGTTATTAGACATTGTGTACCTGAGCATGAACAGGAACAGATCCTACGCGAGTGCCACTCCGAAACTTATGGAGGACACCACGCGGGAGATAGAACTGCATATAAGGTATTGCAATCCGGTTTTTATTGGCCTACTCTCTTCGAGGATGCCCGTAAGTTTGTCCTATCTTGTGATGTATGCCAAAGAATTGGTAATATTAGTAGATGTCAAGAAATGCCTATGAATTATTCACTTGTTATTGAACTGTTTGATGTTTGGGGCTTTGATTATATGGGACCTTTTCCTGCCTCTAATGGATATACACATATTTTAGTTGTTGTTGATTACGTTACTAAGTGGGTAGAAGCTATTCCAACTAGTAGTGCTGATCATAACACTTCTATTAAAATGCTTAAAGAAGTTATTTTCCCGAGGTTTGGAGTCCCTAGATATTTAATGACTGATGGTAGTTCACATTTTATTCATGGTGCTTTCCGTAAAATGCTTGCTAAATATTACGTCAATCATAGAATTGCATCTCCGTATCACACACAGTCTAGTGGTCAAATAGAATTAAGTAATAGAGAACTTAAATTAATTTTGCAAAAGACTGTCAATAGGTCTAGAAAGAATTGGTCCAAGAAACTTGATGATGCATTATGGGCCTATAGAACTGCATATAAAAATCCTATGGGTATGTCTCCGTATAAAATGGTCTATGGAAAAGCATGTCACTTACCTCTCGAACTAGAACACAAGGCTTATTGGGCTATTAAAGAACTAAATTATGATTTTAAACTTGCCGGTGAGAAGAGTTTATTTGATATTAACTCACTTGATGAATGGAGAACCCAAGCTTATGAAAATGCCAAGTTGTTTAAAGAAAAGGTTAAAAGATGGCATGACAAAAGGATACAAAAGCATGAGTTTAATGTAGGTGATTATGTATTGCTATACAACTCTCGTTTAAGATTTTTTGCAGGGAAACTTCTCTCTAAATGGGAAGGACCCTATGTTATCGAGGAGGTCTATTGTTTCGGTGCCATAAAAATCAACAACTTCGAAGGCACAAATCCGAAGGTGGTAAACGGTCAAAGAATCAAACATTATATCTCAGGTAATCCCATAAATGTTGAAACCAATATTATTGAAACCGTAACCCCGGAGGAATACATAAGGGACACTTTCCAGAACGTTTCAGACTCCAAAAAGGAATAGGTATGTGGTACGGTAAGTAAACTGACTCCAAAACAATTTTTAAGGCAATATTTCTTCATTTTGGAATATTTAGAAAATTAGAAAATTAAGTAGCAGTCCGGGAAGGACACGAGGGACCCACGAGGGTGGAGGGCGCGCCCTACCCCCTAGGCGCGCCCCCCTACCTCGTGAGCTCCTTGTGTGCCTTCCGGACTCCGTTTTCTTGCACAATACGTATTTTGGTTGGTAAAAATTCATTATATATTCTCCCGAAGGTTTTGACCCCCGTATCACGCAAAAATCTCTTGTCTTTGTTTCGAGCCATCCTGTTGCAGACAGAGCAACATGTCGTCCCAGGATTCGAAAGGAGAAAGCTATGTGGCTGATTACCTTGCAGACCCTAAGGTCTATGGAGAGGTGGAGCATTATGGTTGGACTACAAAAGAAGAAGAAGACTATGAACCCAAGGGAAAGGAGGAGACGAGCTCAGATGAAGATGAAGTCCCACTACCTCAACCTGGGGACATGCATGTGGAGTTCAAAAAGTCAAGCCTCCCGGATAGGGTAAAGAAACCTAAGATCGAGTTTATCCCTTTTTGAATCTTGCAGGAAAACAAGCAGGAACTATGCAAAAAGATACTGATCCTAGAACAGGAGATCGAGGACCTAAGGGACCAAAATTCTGTCCTCAAACGCAAATTAAGGAAGAAGCCTACGTCGTCAACAAATTCACCACCGTCTCCTCCAACAAAGAATAATTGAGTATCTGGTATGGGAACTCCACTTGGCAACTGCCAAGCTTGGGGGAGTGCCCCGGTATCGTATCACCATCACTTTTATCTTTACCGTTTTTCTTAGTTCGATCCTTTTGGTAATATTTTGATCTAGTAGAATAAAGTTTATGGCATGATCTAGTTTTAAGTTTTGCTTTATGATCTCTCTATGTAATCGAGTTCGTTAGCTATATAATAAATATTAGTGTTGAGTCAAGGGCTTGATTTTCTTGCTATGATCTTGGGTGAATAAAAGAAAAGAGAAAAAGAATAAGAAGAAACAAAAGTGCATATTGATCTTATTGATAGTAATGACTTCACATAGAAAGAGTGTGATGATTAAAAGTTGTTGGGAGTTGGCAGACATAGCTTTGGTCATCGTTGGAATTAATAGGAAGTAATAAGGAAAGAGAGGTTTCACATATAAATATACTATTATTGACATCTTTTATGATTGGGAGCACTCATCAAAATATGACATGCTAAAGAGTTGATGTTGGACAAGGAAGACAATGTAATGGGTTATGTTTTCTTATATCTGAGATAAAGTATGTTGTCATGGATCATCCAACATGTTGAGCTTGCCTTTCCCCCTCATGCTAGCCAAATTCTCAGCACCAAGCAGAGATACTACTTGTGCTTCCAAATACCCTTAAACTAGTTTTTCCATGAGAGTCCACCATTTCTACCTATGGATTGAATAAGATCCTTCAAGTAAGTTGTCATCGGTGCAAAGCAATAAAAATTTCTCTCTAAATATGTATGATTGATTGGTGTGGGAGAAATAAGCTTTATACGATCTTGTGATGTGGAAGTAATAAAAGCGAAGGACTGCATAATAAAGGTTCATATCACAAGGGGCAATATAAAGTGAAGTTCTTTCGCATTAAGATTTTGTGCATCCAACCATAAAAGCGCATGGCAACCTCTGCTCCCCTCTGCGAAGGGCCTATCTTTTATTATTATATTCTACCTTATGAAAGTGTCTTGGTGATCTTCACCTCTCCCTTTTTCATTTTATCCTTTGGCAAGCTCAGTATGTTGGAAAGAACCTGATATAATATATATATATATATATATATATATATATATATATATATATATATATATATATATATATATATATATATATATCTAATTGGATGTAGGGGGGCATGAGTTATTATTGTTGACATTACCCTTGAGGTAAAAGGTTGTGGGGCGAAACTATAATCCCCTATCTTTCTCTGTGTCCGATTAAAACTCCGTAACCACAAGTATTGCGCGAGTGTTAGCAATTATGAAGGACTAGATGATAGTTGAGTATGTGGACTTGCTTTTTAGCTCTGACATAGACTCTTTCTGATGTTATGATAAATTGCAATTGCTTCAATGACTAAGGTTATAGTTTGTTAGTTCTCAATAAGGTTTCTGATTCATACTTTTGCATTGTGAATAGATCATCACTTGAACATAAGTAATCATATGACAATATCTATATATGTTGTTGTTATGAGAATAATCATGATGCCCTCATGTCCGTATTTTATTTTTATCGGCGCCTCTGCCTCTAAACATGGGGACATATTTATTGTTATCGGCTTTCGCTTGAGGACAAGCGAGGTCTAAGCTTGGGGAAGTTGATACGTCCATTTTGCATCATGTTTTTATATCGATATTTATTGCATTATGGGCTCTTATTTCACATTATGTCACAATACTTATGGGTATTCTCTCTTATTTTACAAGGTTTACATAAGGAGGGAGAATGCCGGCAGCTAGAATTCTAGGCTGGAAAAGGAGCAAATATTAGAGACCTATTCTGCACAACTCCAAAAGTCCTGAAACTCCACGGAATACCTTATAATAAATAATGAAAAATCCTCGCCAAAGATGAAGACTAGGGGGCCCACACCCTGCTCATAAGGGTGGGGGGCGCCCCCCCTAGGGCGCGCCCCCTACCTCGTGGGCCCCTGGTGGCTCTCCGATGACCATCTTCTCCTATATGAAGTCTTTCGTCGAGAAAAAAACCTTTCGGGAGGAAACTCCGCCGCCACGAGGCGGAACCTTGGCGGATCCAATCTAGAGCTCCGGCAGAGCTGTTCTGCCAGGGAAACTTCCCTCTCGGAGGGGGAAATCATCGTCATCGTCATCACCAACGCTCCTCTCATTGGGAGAGGGCAATCTCCATCAACATCTTCATCAGCAACATATCATCTCAAAACCCTAGTTCATCTCTTGTAACCAATTCTTGTCTCCAAGTCTGGGATTGGTGCTAGTAGGTTGCTAGTAGTGTTAATTACTCCTTGTAGTTGATGCTAGTTGGTTTAATTGGTGGAAGATCATATGTTCAGATCCTTTATGCATATTAATACCCCTCTGATTATGAACATGTTTATGCTTTGTGAGTATTTACAATTGTTCCTGAGGACAAGGGAGAAGTCTTTCTATTAGTAGTCATGTGAATTTGGTATTCGTTCGATATTTTGATGAGATGTATGTTGTCTAGCCTCTAGTGGTGTTATGTGAACGTCGACTGCATAACACTTCACCATTATTTGGGCCTAGAGGAAGGCATTGGGAAGTAATAAGTAGATGATGGGTTGCTAGAGTTACAGAAGCTTAAACCCTAGTTCATGCGTTGCTTTGTAAGGGGTTGATTTGGATCCATATGTTTCATGCTATGGTTATGTTTACCTTAATACTTTTGTTGTAGTTGCGGATGCTTGCAATAGAGGTTAATCATAAGTGGGATTCTTGTTCAAGTAAGAACAACACCCAAGCACTGGTCCACCCACATATCAAATTATCAAAGTACCGAACGCGAATCATATGAACATGATGAAAACTAGCTTGACGATATTCCCATGTGTCCTCAGGAGCGCTTTTCCTTATATAAGAGTTTGTCCAGGCTTGTCCTTTGCTACAAAATGGATTGGGCCACCTTGCTGCACTTTATTTACTTTAGTTACTTGTTGCTCGTTACAATTATCTCATCACAAAACTATCTGTTACCACTTATTTCAGTACTTGCAGAGAATACCTTGCTGAAAACCGTTTATCATTTCCTTCTGCTCCTCGTTGGGTTCGACACTCTTACTTATCGAAAGGACTACGATAGATCCCCTATACTTGTGGGTCATCAACAATGCTTAGATGAGTTTGACAATTTCATTGTTAAGCAAGAAGATTTTAATGCTTATTTTGGTAGACAATTGAAATACAATTCAAATATGCTTGAACACTTGGTTGATTATATGGCTAATGTCAAAGGTGAACTTAAACTTATTAGTAAACATGCTTCTATGGTTACCACTCAAGTAGAACAAGTACTTAAAGCTCAACATGATTTTCTCAATGAGTTAAATAGCAAGAATAAGGATAATGTTGTTAGAGTTATGACTAGAGGTGGTAAAATGACTCAGGAACCTTTGTATCCTGAAGGCCACCCTAAGAGAATTGAGCAAGATTCTTAGAGAAATAATGTGGATGCACCTAGTCCTTCTAAAAGGAAGAAAAAGAAAAATGATAGGACTTTGCATGCTTCTAGTGAACATATTACTGAAACACCTGAGAATCCAAATGATATTTCTATTTCTGATGCTGAAACTCAATCTGGTAATGAACCTGAAACTAGTGATAATGCTAATAATAATGTTCATGATGATGCTCAACCTAGTAATGATAATGATATAGAAATTGAACCTGATGTTGATCTTGATAACCCACAATCAAAGAATCAATGTTATGATAAGAAAGACTTTGTTGCTAGGAAACATGGTAAAGAAAGAGAACCATGGGTTCAGAAACCCATGCCTTTTCCTCCCAAACCATCCAAGAAAAAGGATGAAGAGGATTTTGAGCGCTTTGCTGAAATGATTAGACCTATCTTTTTGCGTATGCAATTAACTGATATGCTCAAAATGAATCCTTATGCTAAGTATATGAAATATATTGTTACAAATAAGAGAAAGATATCGGAAGCTGAAATTTCCACCATGCTTGCTAATTATACTTTTAAGGGTGGAATGCCTAAGAAACTAGGAGATCCAGGAGTACCTACTATACCATGCTCCATTAAAAGAAACTATGTTAAAACTGCTTTATGTGATTTTGGAGCCGGTGTTAGTGTTATGCCTCTCTCTTTATATCATAGACTTGATTTGAATAAGTTGACACCTACTGAAATATCTTTGCAAATGGCTAATAAATCAACTGCTATATCTGTCGGTATTTGTGAGGATGTGCCTGTTGTAGTTGCAAACGTTACTATTTTAACGGACTTTGTTATTCTTGATATTCCTGAGGACGATAGTATGTCTATTATTCTTGGAAGACCCTTTTTGAATACTGCAGGGGCTGTTATTGATTGCACTAAAGGCAATGTCACTTTTCATGTTAATGGTAATGAGCATATGGTACACTTTCCGAGGAAACAACCTCAAGTTCATAGTATCAACTCTATTGGAAAAATTCCATCGATTATATTTGGAGGTTTGAATTTCCTCTTCCTACTGTCAAGAAGAAATATGATATTCTTATTATTGGGGATGTGCATATCCCCGTTGAGGTAACATAGTGTTATTCGAAATTTCTCCGGTTCCATCTTATTCGAAATGAGTTCGTTAACAAGACCTGATCAACCTTGTTAGTGGATTCCTTTTGATGAGCATGAGATGGATGAAACTAGAAGGCACAACCTTCTGTACCCTCCTTTTACTTTCTATTATTTATATTAAATAAAATAAAAATAAGTATTTTCTGTCTGTTATCTGATTATCCGTGCAATATAAAAATACCCCCAAAATAAAAGTTCTCCAAATGCCCTGAAATTTAAATATGTTTTTTTCTGGAATATTTGAGAATATTTGGCACTGAGAATACAGCAGGGGGGTCAACCACCTGCCCACGAGGGTGGAGGGTGCGCCCTACCCCCTGGGCGCGCCCCCTGCCTCGTGGGCCCATAGTGGCCCTCCTCCACTTATCCTTTCACCCACACACTCCTTCTTCCTCCCCCAAACACGAATATCTGGCTCAAACCCGAGTCCAAGCTCATTTTGCTGCCATTTTTCGATCTCCTTGCTCAAAGCACCTCTCATAAAACTGCTTGGGGAGATTGTTCCTTGGTATGTGACTCCTCCATTGGTCCAATTAGTTTTTGTTATAGTGCTTTATTCATTGCAAATTTTTGCTGCTTAGGTGACCCTGTTATTGAGCTTGGATGTCAAATTTATATGGTCAAAAGTAGTTTTGATGCATGATATAGGCCCTAGGCACTTGTATGAGTGGTTGCTATCAATATTATTGAGTTTGGTTCACTTTTATTTAGAAGTTACTAAAAAAAATTCAGAATTTTTCAGAGGAAGAAATATGCTTAGGAAAATGTTCTAGGGTGGTTCTTCAAGGAAGCAAGGACCCAGGCTTGCAATGCGTGATGCTGATGACGAGCCACCAAGAGACGCTCTAGTGCGTCCTTGTGAATGGCCTTCTGAGAACTTTATGGATCAAGTGAGAATTAAGGAAGAATTTAACGCATATTTGCGTCACTACAAAAAAAAAGACACATCCGTGACATTTTGGGCCGAACGAAATTTTTTTTCTGTCATACATATGACACTTCTATGATGATAATCGTGACAAAACCCGTTATCATCCTAGATGTGGTAGGCTCCTACTTCTATGACAAAAAATCATGACAGAAAATGGGCTTTCCGTCCTAGGCGGGCCGGAGACGCAGCTGCATGACATTCTTTGGGCCGTCCATGACGGAAAAAACCGTGGTAGAAGCAAGGGGGAGGAAAATTTTGGGGAGTTCCCGGTTACGGTGGGAGGTCGGGGCCGAGCGATGCGCATTTCTCTCATGCACGTACGCGCACGTGTGCAAGGCGTTGGATCTAACTGAACCCGAGCGAGGCGTTGGGCTCTAACTGAACCGGAGCGATTGCACTGTAGGCTATGCGTTACTGAACCCGAGAAATCGATCGATGGCTGTTAACTGAACCCGATCGAGCGATTCCTTCGCTACTGCTGCTAACTAAAGCCGATCGATGCTGCCTTTGGGATGAATAGTGAGCGTTGCGGGGGGTTTGGATGAACAGTGAGCGGTGCCATTGCCTCTGTATGAACAGGACCCCGTGGTGTGGTGGAGGGCTAGATGAACAGTAAATGGTGGAGGGGTGCCCATGGAGAGGTGGTTGAACAGGACCCCGTGGTGTGGAGGGCTGGATGAACAGTAGATGGTGGAGGGGTGGTTGAACAGTAGCCGGTGGAGTAGCGCACGGTGGAGGCTGGATGAACAGGAGCCCGTGGAGGCTGGAGGAGGTCGACGGTAGCCCGTGGAGGCTGGAGGAGGTCGACGGTGGAGATGAATAGTATCCTGTGGAGTCCACACCCCTCCCGATGGACAGGACCCCCGTTTCGACTGTAGCGCTCCAACACAAGTCTGTTTCGTCCGTTTTGCGTTACGCCACACCCCTCCCGATCAACAGGACCCCCGTTTCGACCGTAGGAGGTCCGTTTCCTCTGTTTTGCGGTAGCCACACCCCTCCCGATCAACAGGACCCCTGTTTCGACTGTAGGAGGTCTGTTTCCTCTGTTTTGCAGTATGCCAGACCCCTCCCGATCAACAGGACCCTGTTTCGAATGTAGGAGGTTCGTTTCCTCGATTGTGCGGTACGCCAGGCCTCGTTTCCATCGCCTGTTCCGTCCTAGCCCTCCCGATGAACACGACCACGCATTCTGTTCCGACCCAGCCGGTTGGCTCCCACGCGTTCCGTTGCCTCCCGATGAACACGACGCATTCTGTTGCCTCCCCATGAACACGACGCATTCCGTTGCCTCCCCATGAACACGACGACGATGTTGTTTCTCTGTTCCGACCCAGCCATGTACACGAGCCCTGGTCGTACGTATGCGCGAGTAGGCGTTCGAGACCCCGCCCGTATGTACACATGTGTGGCCGTATTTTCTTTCTTGCACCTTGGCCATTGTACGTACGTGTACATGCTACGTGTGCGCCTCTACTACGACACGTACACAGCCTCTACTACGACACGTGCGCGCCTCTACATCCACCAGTATATATGTACATACACGTTCGCAACCAGAATGACAACGCTACGTACGCTTCAACCAGGTGGGTCCCGACTGTTAGGCACTTCCTTGCCTGCGAAGATGTAGCTGGTGGGTCCCAGTAGTCAGGGGGCGAATCGTTTTTTTTGCCCGGGCACACTTCCTTGCGTGCGAAGATGTAGCTGGTGTGTCCCAGCAGTCAGGGGCAAACATTTTTTTTGCGAAATACGGTGGCCCGTCCGGTGGGTCCCCGCTGTCAGGTGGAAGAATGATTATTTTGCACGTAATAAGGAGGCACTTCCTTGCTGCGGCCGTGGACCCAGCTGTCAGCCTCTCCATGTACAGTCCACGTCCGATGGACATCGTTCCTTGACCACGTTGACCAGGGCAATGGACGACGGCGAGGCCTAGGAAGGGGATGACGTAGAGCCGGGGAAGACGCGGCAGTGGATGCCCACGCGTAGAGGAGTACGAGGGTTCACTGGTTCGCTGCGGTGTGAGGTTGTCGTCGCCGCAGAATAATAGGGTGTGTGGGTGAGTAGAGGGATGGCCTGGCCAGCGGTGGGAGTAGTAGGGGGCGGTGAGGCCTCCGCCGCATCGTAGCCGGCCACGGGAGGCAGGAGAACAAGGCACGACCGGCGCTGGTTTGGGCGGCTGGAGCAAGAAGACCAGAGGTTGAAGAAGCACTACGGCCGTTGGATGGACATCGTACGGTCACTGGAGCTAGAATCGTGCATATTGACTAAGTTGACAAAGCCCTCCGTCCCCGTCAACTAAGTAGGCCCACAAGTCAGACTTCCACTATACTGGGTCCCAGCTAACAGGGGGAGTATTCATTTTTTTGCGCGTAATAAGGAGGCACTTCCTTGCTTGCGAAGATATAGCTGGTGGGTCCGAGCTGTCAGCGGCGGTAACGTTTTTTTTGCGAAATACAGAGGCCCTTCCGGTGGGTCCCTGATGTCAGGTGGAGGAATCATTATTTTGCGCGTAATAAGGAGGCATTTCCTTGCGTGCGGCTGTGGACCCAGCTGTCGGCCTCTCCACGTACAGTCCACTTCAGATGCATGTCGGTCATTGACCACATTGACTAGGCCGCGCCGAGAGCACCAGGGCGGTGGACGACGGCGAGGCCTAGGAAGGGAACGACACGAAGGCAGGGAAGACTCGGTAGTTGTTTCCATGCGGAGGGGAGTACGACTGTACGAGGGTTTACTGGTTCGTCTGCCGTCGCCGGAGAATAACGGCAGGTGTGGGTGAGTAGAGGGATGGCTAGGCCAGCGATGGGAGTACGATGGGGCGGTGAGGCCTGCGCGGCAGCACAGCCGGCCGCAGGGAGGAGGGAGCAGGCAGTCCCGCCGACGCTTGTATGAGCGGCTGGAGCGGGAAGAGCACAGATTGAAGAAGCACGACAGCCATTCGATGGACATCCAACAGTCACTGCTTGTGCGTCAACCTTTTTTAGGAAAGCCTCAAATCTGTGAAAAACAGCATACAACCCATCTGCCATTATTTCTAATAATTTACAGCCCATTTGCTAATTCTTAAGGTTTTTTGGAGCTCATATTCCTTTTGTTAGCATTACAGCCCATATTGTGGCCACGGTTAAAAAATTATACGAAATTTTGCATATTTCGGTGCGGTCCGAACTATTTTTAATCCCGAAATTTTGACTCACATTCAAACTGATTTCAAAAATAAATGTATATCAATATAAAATCCAACAAATTCTCCACGCATAAAAATTAATGTAATTTAAAATCTCGAAATGAAAAAAAGATATTTGAAACTAATTGCCGGTTTGATATGTTTTAAAAATGTACATCCCATTTCTCATTACTGATAGGCCATTTTCTCGGCCAGCCGAATGAAGCTCTCCTCGTCTTGAAAGTTTGCAGCCCAACAGGCCTCACAAAGCGACTTACTTGGCAAATCACAAAAAAACTGGGTTGTGGCCGTGGACCCAGCTGTCAGCCTCTCCACGTACAGTACTCTTCCGATGGAAGTCGGTCGTTGACCACATTGACCACGCCGCACCGAGAGCACCAATGCGGTGGACGATGGCGAGGCCTAGGAAGGGGATGACGTGGAGCCGGGGAAGACGCGGCAGTGGATGCCCACGCAGAGAGGAGTACGAGGGTTCACTGGTTCGGCTGCGGTGTGAGGCTACCATCGCCGCAAAATAACAGGGGGTGTGGGTGAGTAGAGGGATACCATGGGTCAGCGGTGGGAGTAGTAGGGGGTGGTGAGGCCTCCGCGGCATCACAGCCGGCCACGAGAGGCAGGAGCACGCGGCACGACCGGCGCAGTTTTGGGCGGCTGGAGCAAGAAGACGAGAGATTGAAGAAGAATGACGGCTGTTGGATGTAAATCCAACGCCTTCTTAGGCTTCGACCTACTGGCCCACATGTCAGCCAGTTCATTTGTTTTTTTAGTCCATTTGGTGGGCTGGGTGAAACAATCATGTAGCATCTATGCAGCCCGTTTAAATCCCATTTGCATTTTTCTCGAAATCCGCGAACTTGCTGGGCTGGGTGAAAATATCATGTTGGGCTAGACGGAGAAATGTTATAAAAACATAAACACATGATTGCACGTCAGTAAAATCTTTGCAAGCTTATGTACGCAATCACTAGGAGTTAACTTGCCAAGTTATATATAAACAATTATTATTATTATTTTGTAAGAACTTTCAACTTACGAAATAAAATATCATTTTAATTTGATGAGTTAATAGTACGTGGGTATTATTATTTTTTAGGCTAGACGTGGGACCGTTGAGTTGGTTCTAGGGGAATGTACTGGGAGAAAACTCAGTTTACATTGAAAAAGAAAGTGGGAGAAAATTCAGAGACCTACTGGGTCCACCTGAAGAGGGGAATATGTTGGGAGGAAGGAGATTCAAAGCACGACAGCCGACTGAACTAGTTTTTTTTTGCGGACAAGTGAACTAGTTTACATACATAAGCAGTAGCCACTAAAAAAGCAATCAGGTTAATGGGTTCTTAAAAGAAATATTTCGGACAAAACAGATAATTACGACACATAGGCTAATGCATGAAACACTCAGATGATAAAGGTGCTTATAAACAGATAAAGTACAACATCTAGACCTTCCTCGCACGCTTGATCATGACGCTGCGGCTGTCCGTGTACTCGTCGGTTACGGGAAGCAGACATGCCCTCATGTCCAAGATCTGCATGTACATGTCGTAGCATGCGTATGCGTCCTTGGCCGCGTAGGTTATGTAGGCTAGATTCAGAGGTACCTCCCACGTGTTCAGGTCGTCTTCTTTCATGTTGGCGTATCAGGGGTCGATGATGGTCTCAGCGAGGTCAACCACGGAGTCCTTCTCCTGCCCGTTGTTGATTGATCTTGTATTGCTTCTGGATGTCGACAAGCTTGTTGCACTAGATGGCCGAACCGTCGCGTTCTTCCTTCTTTCCACCGTAGCGAAGGTGCAGTGGACACTGCCGATGAAACAGGCGAATGCTCCAGAACCTGGTGCAGCCATAGGACTGAGGTGAGGCAGAGCTTCACCGAGTCCTTATCGTTGGTGTACATCACATTCAACTTGGTGCAGCCATAGGACTGAACGGCGAACTCAAAGGGGAACTCCTTGCTGAAGTCCATATCCAGCAGGCTCACCCCTCGGATCGCCATTGGAGTCTCTTCGAGTGAACGAGTGTGTAGGCGGCGGCAGCAGTTCGTTTTTCAGCTCTTGGGGAACTGGATTGAATAGTAAGCTGAGTGTGTACAGGCAACAATAGTTACTACCCCTCCCTCGTCCGCTGCACGCCCGGTAGAAGATGCACCCTCGGCCACACGTCGGTTCACGAGCAGGTCTGTATTGGTACTGTAATAACAGGAGTTAGTGGTCACTTTACTTAAATTTAATTAGCTTTAATAGAAATTTATACTTAAAACAAGCAATGCATTCGCTCGTTCTATTAGTGCCACAGGATCAACATGCACAACAATTAGAATTATTATTCTCAGGACGCACACGATCAGCACATTTGTCGCACTTTCACAAAGATAATACTACCAAGTTTGAACTGTTTGTTATGGTTGTTGTCCTCTGCATCATTATGCCGTGTTTCCTAGCTTGCAAGATTCAGAACCAACAAATAAGATCCAAATAATAAGTACAACAAAGATGCCTACACATCTCATTGATTCCCAACTTGCAAGATTCAGAACCAACAAATAAGATCCAAATAATAAGTACAACAAAGATGCCTACACATCTCATTGATTCCCAGCTTGCAAGATTCAGAACCAAAAAATAAGATTCAAATAATAAGTACAACAAAGATGCCTACACATCTCACTGATTTCCAGCTTGCAAGATTCAGAACCAACCCACTAGAGCCTTTTGATAAAGTGAATATCGGGATTAAATCCATCTTGGCTAGCCATGTCATACAATCGAAGAACTTGGTGAATGCTCTCGACCGTCACAACATCTGTAGTTGAGTATTCCTGTTTGCACAGCATGTTTGCACAGCACAAACAAGGAGACAGGAGAGCATGATTTCGCTTTAATAGCGGCCTCCTTGAACTCAACCTCCAGCTCTACTTGGATGAGGTCTGCCTGGAGTTCCATGATTCAATTCATGCGCCTTTTTCTGCAGTTCACCTTAAATGAAGCAAAGATTGCATCATTCAGCTAGCAAGAAGTACTTGCTCTTGTGAGCTGGCAGGTTCTTCTTTAGTAGTTGCACTAAAATTGAGGAACATTAAGGTTGGTTGTCCGGCTCATGTAAGGTGCAACTATAATTTTCTTATCCTTTTGTGCAGTTCCACTAAAATAAAGTGCCATTGTGGTGACAGTGATGGCTCCATCTTGCAAAGGCTAATAAAATGTTGCACGAGATTACTAGCAGAACTTGATGGAGATTTTGGAAACTCCAATCACTATTTTGTGCAGTTCCACCAAAATTGAGAGATGTTGCCCACGTGACATTTTAGTTGAACTGCACAAGACACTCATTCCAAAAAAAGTGTTTTGTGCAGTTCACCAAAAGGTCACAATAGCAACAAGGTGAAATGGATATCCCTATCTGCACAAAAAGATAGAAAGTAAACAGTTGATGGTCAATAAGAATATACGAAACATATACAAAATGAAAAGAAGCATCTTAATTATGTTCATGGCAATCACGCAAGGACAGTAGAAATTTTAAAACGTCGGCAATGCTTCATGTTACCAGAAGCATTACGATCAACAATGAGATTCCTCAAATATGGGATTACTTTAATGGTGGCATTGCTTGTTTACCAGACACAGTAAATCAACAGCAGCTAAAGAGTTGGTTTAAGGGCATGGGACTGTGGGGACACCAGGACACTCAGCAGCGTAAAGGAGCAGGCATTAGATTAATAATAACACTGGTTAGACATGTCCCTAAGGTAACAGTGTGATCGCTTCATTTTACATGAGCCCTTACATTAATAACAGCAAAAGGTTGGTATAAGGACATGCGACAATGGACGCATCAGCACAATGTACCTACAAGGAGGCATAAAGTGGTGATGCCGAGTTTGTTCATGCTATGTGAGGGCAGCAAACCTAATCCTGGAGACCTTGTACTATGTGAGGGCAGCAAATCTAATCCTGGAGACCTTTTACTATGTGAGGGCAGCAAATCTAATCCTGGAGACCTTTTACTATGTGAGGGCAGCAAATCTAATCTTGGAGACCTTTTACTGTGTGAGGGCAGCAAATCTAATCCTGAGACCTTTTACTATGTGAGGGCAGCAAATCTAATCCTGAGACCTTTTACTATGTGAGGGCAGCAAATCTAATCCTGGAGACCTTTTACTATGTGATGGCAGCAAATCTAATCCTGGACATACTCTGTTGACTTGTCCACCAGCCGCCACTTTCTATCTTTTTTTCAACCAATAATAGATTTGTTCCTTATCCAGTTTGTATTGCGTTTTCCCATTATTTCCCTTTCCAACCAAGAGACCGGTTGGGTATCCGGTCTCTACTACTTTCACCATATTATTTCCTCTTTGAATCAAGTCCTAGATTCATGCTACAACTTCCCCCCTTTCTTCGTTGTTTGAACAAAGCCCTAGATTCGAATGCATGAAGTAGCTTTACCTCTAATAATACTAAAAATTTAGGTGGCTTTGGAAGAGCTGATGGGAGTAGAAAAGGATGCACATGCAGACACGTGGGGAGCTGGGGCAGTAGAGCAAGGCCGCTTTCGAAGAACTTATACCTGAGGGTCGTCGGGATGTCGGCGGCGACAGGTCGGATCTGCGGACAATACGGCAGGGAGGAAGAAGGGTCGGATGACCTCCCGAGTCGGCGTTGTGTCGAAGAGAACGGCACGGGCAGAGGATTGGGCCCCTCCGGCAGCTGTGGGTTTCCTCCCTCGGTGGCGATGACCGCGTGAACGATGCCTGCGGTCGCCAGCACCGTCTGGAAACGTTGCGCGGTGCGGGGCTGCAGGCCGGCGCCTTGGATGATTTGGCACAACCGACTGTCGCTCGCGTCCATCGCCTCCATAGGTGCTTGTGGCTTCTGGTCACTTGGTCTTGGATTGGATTGAGGAGTGTTGCGCAGAGACTTGGGAGTAGATGGATTGGAGTGGTGGGCTATACTAGTAAGTAGTTGTACGTACTAGTACAATAGTGGGCTCACATAGCAATTTTGTCTCATGCAAGAGCCTGGCTATATGCGTGCTCCAATGTTCGCAACTGCAACATTTGGTTTGCGCTTGGCTCTTCGCCTCTTCGAGAAGACGAACAATGATGTTACTACTGCTGCTTCTACAGTGTCGAATCCATTGATGCATGTCCGTCCACCGCGAGCGGGACAGATAGCTTGTTGTAGAAGTACTACTAAGCAAAAGCCTGTCCTCGTTTGCGAGCAACCGCGCGCATGGGTGAGGGAGAAGGCGTGTAGTAAAATCAAGCTTCTCCTCGTTGTACGAGTTGAGGCGACACATCATAGCACTGGCCCCACATGCTTGCCTCTAAACTTGGCTGAAAGACCCGCAGTGTACAATATATTTGCTGCAACCTCTAACGTTTACCCACCACAAATTAAAATATATGTGGTCGTATGCATCGTTCTGATGCAGAGGCCGGGGAGTTACCCCTTTTCGAAAAAAATAACAAATTAAAATATATATTCCTGTCTTGATCAGATGAGCGTGCAAACTACAATCACCAGGGTGTTAGGTAGGGCCAGAAGACTATTTTAAATTTTTTAAAAAACTTTGAGACGGCCACATAGCATGGAGCCGATCCCAACGATTTTAAGCTTACAGGCACGGTACACGCTATCCTAGACTACTCTACACATGAAACTGCCACATGAGCATACGGGTTGCGCTTGGCTCTTCGCCTCTTCGGGAAGTCGAACAATGATGGAGTACTACTGCACTAGAGGAGTACTACAGTACGCTTCTGGCCATCTGACACCGATTGAACTGCTGCATGTCCATCGCGTGCAGGAGGGAGAGCGTGTAGCGAAAGCTTCTCCTAGTCTTGCCAGCCACCACGCTCATGGGCGAGGGAGGGACGCTCCTGCCTTTGCATGTATGACAGGTGGGCCCGACAGGTGTGTGGCCAACCTGTCATACAGCCAAAGGCAGGTGCAGTTAAGTCCGCGAGGGAGAGGATAATCAAACTTCTCATTGATGTACGAGTTGATGCGACACATCAAAGCACTACACTTGATATATTTCAATAATTTGCGTTTACCGATGCATTAATTGCAACGCATGCATGCATGCCGTGACTCTCCTTTTGATACTCCCTCTGGTCCTTTTTACTCTGCATATTAGGTTTGTCTGAAGTCAATCTCATCCAACTTTGACCAAATTTATACAAAAAATTATTAACATTCACCTAACAACAAATTTATTATTAGATCCATCTCGAAATATATTTTCATATTATATTTATTAGATGTTATAGATGTTAATATTTTTTAATATAAATTTGGTCAAACTTAGCAAACTTCTATTTCACATAAAGCTAATGTGCGGAGTAAAAAGGACCGGAGGGAGTACTTGCATGTGTTGATTTAATGCACCTTGAAGTAGTATAAAATATGTGACGGTAAAGCTTTGTAATACCCCGGCCCAAGTCGAGAGATGGTTGTGCACGATGAGGGCGAGATCATGCAGACCGAACAGGACCCGACGATGGAGCTCTCTAAGGTCTCGATGGACCTCACCGTGCTCCACTGCCCCTTGTGCCTCCGCCCCTTGACGCCTCCAGTGTATGAGGTTCAAATACACCTCATCCATTCGGCTGATTGAGCAAGGTGTAGGTTTCTTGATTGATGTGTTGTTCGATTGATTTCTATAGTGCAAGGGAGGGCACCTGGCCTGCGCGGACTGCCGCGTCGAGCGCCCCGGGAACCAGCGGTAGAAGTGCAAGCGCGGCGGTGGATTCGACGTGTGGAACACGGTGGTGGACTCCGTCCTTTCTTCGGTGAGGATGGAGTGCCCGCACGAAGGCTGTGGGCTCTACATCACTTACCACAAGCTCGCCGATCACCAGAGCGTGTGTCCGCTCACGCCCTGCAAATGCCCCGTACCCGTCTGCGGCTATGAACGCCCGCCGCCGGCGCTCTACCACCACATCAGCACCGCACATCCCATGCCCGTGCACAGGATCCAGTACGGCAAGGTGCTCCAGCTGCAAGTGCCACTGTCGGAGCCACGGCTCTTGCTGTTCGTGGAGGAGGATCGCCGCGCGTTTTTCTTGGTCGGCGGCGTGCTCGACATCGGCGCGCCTATCGCCGTGTCGGTCGTCTGCATTAGAGCGGGGGCGTCCCCACTGCCGCACTACGTGGCCAAGCTGTGGGCGAACGGCCCGCCGGGGGAGCCCAAAGGCACGACCGACGCCGTCAAGGTGGAAATGGAGGTGACAAGCAGCAAGGATCCCTGCGACGTCAACGTGCAGGAGCTGACCTTCTTGACAGTTCCACCCAAGCTGCTGGCCGGGGCTAAGCTTGTGTCCCTCCACATTCAGATTGACAAGCTCATGTCCTAAATGTTTCTACAGTGCCTTCTGTTTATCTTAGTAATATGCTAATATAGGGATTACCTTGGTCTACTTTAGCTTAAGAAATGGTGGGTTTTGGTGGCGATGCAGCAATTACTTTGACATCACATCGGCAATTTCCAACAGTCGAACGGATATTTTTGTGTTTGTTGGATATAAGGTTCCTTTGGGTAAGAAGTACTACTTGTCATCAAAATGGATAAAAGGATATGTATGTAGACGTATTTTAGTTCTAGATACGTCCTTTTTATCCATTTTGATGACAATCACTCCCTCCGTTCCACAATACATGCCTTCCATTTGTCAAAATATAGATGTATCTAGACATGTTTTAGTATATAGGTACATCCATGATAGAGCCAATCGGATGGTTGAGAACACTACAATTCATAGCTACAGATGCGTGTGTGACTCCTAGATGTAGAGGCTGGGGGTCATCATCCTCCTTTTCGAGAAAAAAACAGACGCGTGTGTGAGAGGACGAGTGCGTGCGTGCACCTCTTCTCTTCCTGTATAACGTACTACTAAACTCAGAGTACAAGTTTTTGTGGGTGGCACGATGGTGCGTGCGAGAAGTCCCGAAAGATAGGTTTAATGCGTCTGAAAAAAAGACTAGCCTAGAGCTCGCCACGTGGCTATTCCTATTGAATGCCCCATTAACCGTAAGATATGTATACGACGGTGCCAGTTATTGCACGTACACAGCAATA
Organism: Triticum dicoccoides; assembly: GCF_002162155.2. NCBI lineage: Eukaryota > Viridiplantae > Streptophyta > Magnoliopsida > Poales > Poaceae > Triticum > Triticum dicoccoides. Next base: position 220,787,894 of record NC_041380.1, read on the forward strand.
CTCCCTCCTTTCCGGTTTATAGGGCTTAATTCAAAAATCTCACCAACCAAGATGATGAGTGGTGGAATATTTTTTGTAGTTTGCAAAAGCACCTAATTAATGCTCTTGTTTTTCTCAAAAAAATATGTTTATCAATGCATTAATTGCAATGCATGCATGCATGCATAAAGTACATGCATTGGTCAATTTTCTCTTAATACTTGCATGCAATGATTTAATGCACCTTGGAATCTGAACATGTGTTGGGGAACAACCAAATTGAGCCTTATAAAATGGAAAAACTAAAATTTGAATTGCAAATTACTCCACGCTATATTGAATTGCAAACATGTTCACACCGATCACAACCTAAACGGTTTCCCACTTAGGAGCGTATTAGTACCACGCTACTCTCTCCATCCGGGTTTATTAGGCCTAAAGACAATTTCTCTTAGACGAACACACATAGTAATTTGCTCACATTAATTCTTTCATTTCACTCCCAATGCACTCTCTCACATGCATGCAGCCAATGAAAAGCACGCATGAAGTATATTAATTTTTCAGCCATGGCACCAACAACAATGGCTTTCAATGCAACCAATGAAATGGTTTCATGCATGCACCTTTCCAAAGCGGGGCCTTACAAAAGGGGAGTATATTGAATTGCAAACCTGTCCACACCGATCACAACCTAAATGGTTTCCCACTTAGGAGCGTATTAATACTCGGTTATAAATACTAGTATGCCAAGATGACTGCACATTCCTCCTCAACTCCTCATCCACAAAAACAAACAAGTCATTCAGCATCCTTCCCTTGCGTCTGCCATGGCCAGCGTGAGTTTTGGGTCGAGAGATTGCCACCAGGGAGAGGCGAGCATGGAAGCGGAAGCACGAGAGATGTCCCGCCTCGCTGCGAGAGCAGCCGACATCTCCCGCCGCGCGGAAGTAGCAGCACAGAGGTCCCGCCGCGCCGCTGAAGCAGCATGGAGGTCCCGTCGTGCCGTCGATGCAGCAGACTGGTCCGGCCGCGCCACGGAAGCAGCAGAGATGTCCCGCCGCGCCATGAATGCAGCAGAGATGTCCCACCGCGCCGCGGTGGCCTGGGAAAATTTCTCGCGGGCAGGCGATGACTGTTACAGGCGCATGCATGCGATCGTCCATAGCCAGATGGATCAGATCTATGGCTCAGCGAGGTTGCAGGATGACATGATAGCCTCATTTGAACAGGCTACCGGCGTCATCCGGCAACTAAGGGATGGCAATGAGAGGCTCCGGGCTGAGTGCGACCTGCTGAGGGAGAAGATCGTCCGAAGTGCAGACCAGCAGGAGGAGACCAGTGCCTTGTTGAAGAGGACCGGCGTCATCGTCAAGAAACTTATGGACAAGAATGACATGCTCCGCAATGAGCGCCAAAGGCTGGTGGAGGAATCTGTGGATGTTCTCAAGCGGTATCTTGAGGACACGAAAGAGCTCATCGCCGCTCACCGCGGAGACTAGTTTCCTTGTTTCTTTTGATGTAATAATCGGTTTAGGATGTGGATTGTGTCGTCGGTTGTGAAATGTTGGGTTCTAGCGCGGATGTTTGGCCTTTGTTGGCCTCTTGGGATGTTGCGATTTCAATCTGGTAGCTTTTAGTCCTTCATGCTAGGCTGGAGTTGTGCTGAACTTCTTGTGAATTGTGGTGGTTTTCAGTAATGAAAATCGGAAGGGGCAAGCCCTTCTTTGATCAAAAAAATTAATCGTCCTTATATATTCATCAGTCTTGCTATAAGTCGCAGTAGATGCTATATAGGTCCGTCGGATCTTACATCAAGATCCATGCTTTCAGATTTTCTTTTTTATCTTTTAAATCTCAGTCGAGTGAGACATAGCCACGCCATTAAACAGAGGCTCGGGTGCCATTAATGGAGACCTTAGGAGAGAGGTGGGCGGCAGATGGAGGTCAAAGGGCTCTCCTCCCGATAAGCATGCGCAGGGGTCTGATCGCATGCCTCTCGTACTCAAATAGCTACCCTGCACGGCGCCTCCTAGCTACTAAAAAATGGGGACGCGTGGCGGCACGTAAATGGTACTGGTAAGTAGAACGCCCACGGTTTCAATAATACTTGTGTTTCCGATTATAACGTGACAACACTTGTTCCAAAATGACTTTGTTGATTGTTAATGTGTGCGCCTTCGCAAATCGGACTGCAAATTTACCACAACATGTTGGTGCCATGTCATGGCACCAAGCCAATTTTCATTATTTTCATGCGTGTTTTGGATTTACACGAATTAAAAAACTAAGTTTCTCAATGTTTCCAACCCAGCCACAACGCCCAGAATTTTGAATTTCATTCCCATTTCTTGCATGGAACCTAGAAATTTACCCGAGGACACACATGTGATTTTTTAACCAACTTTAGTGCACTAGAACATGTGCTTGTATTTCAAATTTGAATTATGCAGACAAAGGTGACACGTTCCCTCCTAGAACCACGAGCCTTCTTGAGAAAAGCTCCGATTTGCAAGAAGCTTATACCAAAATTTGTTCCTATTTGGCCAATTTTTTACCACGGCATGGTACTACCATGACATGACACCATGCTAAGTTTCATGATTTTCAAACCAAGTTTCTCAATGTTCTCGACAGAGCCACGATGCCCAGATGTTTGAATTTTATTCTCATTTTTTGCATGGGACCTACTCCCTCCTTCCATCTATATAGGGCCTAATGTGTTTTTCAAGACAGCCTTTGACTACTGACAAGATTAATAGCACATGAGATGTATACTATGAAAATTATATTATTGGAAGCTCCTTTGACATACAAATTTGAAGGTATGCTTTCTGTAAGTTGCATGTCATATATTATTGCTCTAACATTTGGTCAAAGTTCGCCTCGAAAAATGCATTAGGACCTATATGGATGGAAGGAGGGAGTAGAAATTCACCCAAGGACACAAATGTGATTTTTCAACCAACTTTGGTGCACGGGAGCATGTGCTTGTAGTTCAAATTTGAATTATGCACATTAAATGACCAAAAACTCAATTAATGTGTAAATAAGGTCAAACGAAGCCGGCATAATTCCAAAATTTAATAGGGCACTCATGTAATTCTATGTTGCCTTTGTAAATAAACTCAAGGGGGACAACGTATATCGTTTCGCACTCAAAGGTGGCACGTTCCCTCTCAGAACCACGAGCCTTCTTGAGAGAAGCTTCGGTTTGCGAGAAGCTTATACCAAAATCTGTTCCTATTCGGCCAATTTTTTTACCCCAACATGGTAGTACCATGACATGACATCCATGCCAAGTTTCATGATTTTCAGACGTGTTTTGGATTTACAAGAATTTTAAAACCAAGTTTCTCAATGTTCTCGGCCGAGCCACGATGCCCAGATGTTTTAATTTTATTCTCATTTCTTGCAGGGGACCTAGAAATTCACCCGAGGACACAAATGTGAATTTTCAACCAACTTTGGTGCACGAGAGCATGTGCTTGTAGTTCAAATTTGACTTATGCACATTAAATGACCAGAAACTCAATTAATGTATAAAAAATGACAAACGAACCCGGAATAATTCCAAAATTTAACAGGGCACTAATGTAGTTCTATGTTGCCTTTGTTATGAAACTCAAGGGGGGCAGCATATATCGTTTCACACTCAAAGGTGGCACGTTCCCTCTTAGAACCACGAGCTTCCAAATCGGCCCAATTTTTTACCACAACATGTTAGTGCCATGACATGACAACATGCCAAGTTTCATGATTTCCAGGCGAGTTTTGGATTTACATGAATTTAAAATCAAAGTTTATCGATGTTCTCGATCGAGTCATGACGCCCAGATGTTTGAATTTCATTCTCATTTCTTCCATGGGACCTAGAAATTTAACCAAGGACACAAATGTGATTTTTCAACCCACTTTGGTGCACCGGAGCATGTGCATGCAAATTCATATTTAGATTATGCACATTAAAAGTCCAGAAACTCAATTAATGTATAAAAAGGCCAAATGAACCTGAAATAATTCCAAAATTTAACAGGGCACTCATATAGTTCTATGTTGCCTCTGTAAATAAAATCAGGGGGAGGCAGTGTATATCGTTTCGCACACAAAGGTGACACGTTCCCTCTCGGAACCACGAGGCTTGTTGAGAGAATCTCCGGTTTTGCAAGAGGCTTATACCAAAACTTGTCCCAATTCAGCCAAAAATTATACGTATGAAAGCAGGGTTTAGATTATCCCAAACATCTCGCTACCTAGACCAATAATGTACTATGATTTCAATTCAACATAAAATGGATACAAATATTTGAATTGGAGAGCGTATGGTACATGTAGTTCATAGTGAAATATGATTACTGCTATATGTATGTTTTTTGTTATCAAGATAATATTTAAATTATTGTATAAATTGACAACAATTGTATTCAAATAAGGAAAATTGATTCAAATTTAGTCCATATGGTAGACGACAATATATATTTTCACATAGTGGAGTAAAATGTTCATATATGATGGAAGATCAAAATGTACGACTACATCAATTATAAACCGCAAGGTCACCTAACGATATATCCGAATTCAACATAATGTGGATTCAAAAATTGAAATTCGAGATCCTGGCATGTGTAACCATATAAAAAGGGACATTACTCTTTCTTTGGTGGGAATTGATTTGTTTTTTGTTGTTGTTGAGGGAAGTGCGAATCGATTTGGTATTGTGCAGGGTAATCTTGTTCTCCCGATTTTTTTTACATTTTTCTTGTAGTTTTTTCAATGTCATCTATAGCAATATAGTAAAAGGGGACATGACTCTCGTGTCTTGTATGAATTGTTTTTTTACATGTTAAGTTTGTTCTGCCGAACAAGGAATCCGCACCTTGTTATCCCGAAATTTTCAAGCTCGAGTATCTTTTGTCTCACCTGCTTTGAAACTCCCGCTTCTTCAACCTGCACCGCGCCTTGTTATCCCGAAATTTGGACACGCGAGAGAACTCCCTCCTCATCCAAAATTGCTCCCACAGCCCAGACACGCGAAATCCCCCTTCTACCCCTCAGCCGGAAATGAAGCTCCACGTCGCGGTGTCAAAACTGGTGGGGGTATGATGGTAACTTACCCTACATTTCGGACAAGCGCATCCCTAAGCTTGGCTCCCCCTTCCCCCTTCGCCCCCCCCCCCCATTCATACACCGAGGCCGCCAAAACCCGCGAAACCCCACGCTCCTCC
>NC_041380.1:220793571-220835209 GCF_002162155.2 Triticum dicoccoides
CCGTCGGCCTCCCGACCGCCGCCCAGCCGGAGACTCTTCCTCGACTACATCGTCCACCACAACAGCTCGTTGTCCCTCATCCACCGCACCGGATGAGTATCCGTTGTCGATCTCGTCGTCCCGCCGGATCAGCCGCCCTGTCCTCCACCTCCAAGGAGCTGCCCCGACATTTGCCTCATCTATCGCGCCACCTCAATCCCCACAGCGCCGTCTTGACCTGCCCCACTGGAACCGCAGCACCCTCACCAATTCCTCCAATGAAGTCGAGGCCAACTCGGCGCCACCAAGGAGGTTCTGCACTCACCACTACATTTTATCTTTTATTCGATCTCACGGGGCTGCCGGTGCTTGATACCGAGCAGACATGGCGTGTCTCCATCGACGGCGCAGTCGCCGGCCACATCATCCACGGCGTCTCTCCCCCATGTCGTTGCTTCCTCGGCGGCGACTTCCACAACGGCACTAGCTGCAGTTGCTCCGGCTCTTGCTCGCGCAGCGGTTCTTGCTGTCGGTCGCGCTGCTGCACTGATCCTGCTTTCGTTCGTGCTGCTGCTATGCTCTTACTCTCGCTTGCGTTGCTGCTGCTGCTGCACGACCTCCGCCAGCTACAGGAGTTGCTGCTTTAGCACTCGCTCGCGGTGCTACTGCACGACTTGCTCTCTGCTAGTGCATTCCCTGCTCGAGCGTCTGCTGATTTAGATCACTACTTCTCTGCTACTAGTGCTCGAACGCCCTAAACATCTATTGCAATGCTCTGTTACTAGTTCAATCAGTTTCGACTGTGAAGTTCATTTTCTTCAGTTAAGTTTAGAGTGAACAGTACTTACAGCATCTGTCGGAGTGGCCGTGGCGCGGCTGATGCGTTTTACATCTAGCACTTTTTGGTGATGTATTTTACATCATCTATTGCAGATGATATTAGGGTCCCACTTCAGATTAACATTGTCTATCTTGTCATGCTTCAGCCTCGTCGCCGTACACCTTAGCGGAGCTGCTCCAACGATGGAACCATCCATCACAACGGAGCAGTACCCTCGGCGCCGTTTCCAGAGGCCTCGGATCTTCTTCCCTGCCTCCGACAGTCACACCAGCATCATCACCATCCTTCATGTCCAACCCAATGATGCTGAGGTCCACAAGGCTATGCCAAAGAGGTTGTACACTCATCGCATCACTTTGTTTCTCCATTCCTCTGTTCTTCCAATTCATGTGAGCCAAACACCCAGGTTGACTGAAATCCTATGTTTCCAAATGCTCTGTTTTGCACGTGCATTCCTATCCTATTCATGTGTTTTTCATGTCCCTGCGTTTATAGAATCCTCCAATTCTAAGGAGCCCTTACAGATTTACTTCATTTTCAGATAGGCGTCAAAGAAAACTCTGTGTGTTATGTCCTGCTCCTGCCGTGCCGTCATCCACCCCACCTGAGGTGCACCATCGACAGAAGCGTTCACTATAGCAGAGATCCCCCATGCAGACTTCCTTTCGCCGCCTCAGATCATCTTCCCCGTTGCCGGCAGCCACGCCAACTGCATTACCATCATCGACTGAGCAGATGAACCTGAGGACTACACAGTTCTGGAAGAGAGGTCGCAGTCTTTCGTGTTTGCTTACGTTATACATCGGTTATTATTACCTGCTACTTTATCGTTCAATCTTGAGTTTTGAATTGCCCATGGGTCTCATATCGAGCCAGCAACGAATAGTATCTGTCTACTATCTGGTTCATCTGGGGTCTTCTATGTGGTTCATGTTGGGTGGGCAACAAACAATAGATGATCCATTGTCTATCTTTTTAAACTGAAGCTATAATCTACCTGCTATCATCGGTTTTGGATCCATCCACTCGTTTGCTACCATCAGTCTTGATTTTTGCATGCACCCCTTAGGCCTTACAAAATCTAACTATTTTTTATTATTATGCATGTCAGATATTGTACACAATCGTACTGAACATGTAGAGAAAAAGAGAAGATCGTTGCGTGCGAATATAATGTCATGCAGACGCCGCTCCATGGTGGGCGAAGTGCCCCCCTCCTGCATTTCTAGATTGTATTCTAGAGGAAGATAACTGTTCAAATGGAGATTCAGAAGGAGCCGACCACGCCTGTTTACCACCTGAGGTGTTTGCTCTAACCTGGCATGCTGATGTTGGTCATATCATGCATATGGTGCCTTGCATTGCTTACATTATACATCTTATATGTCATCAGCTTAGTTTAGATTTGCTTTATGTGAATGCCACCTGTTTGGTTTCTATATCATACTCTTCCTGTGCATCAGCCATTTGAGTCGGTCATGGGAAAATCTGGAGTGAAAACAAGGTCTTCTGAGCAGTTAGTGCTACCTGTCGATGCAGATTTCTTGTTGGTTGCAGATAGCTCCTCAGAGGAGGATTCAGAGAGAGATGACCAGTCGTATCCCCCCCCCCCCCGAGGTGCATGCTCTAACTTGGCTGGGTTATATTGCTCATATCATGCATATGGTGTCTTGCATTGCCATGCCATCTGCTTAGATTAGACATGCTTTGTGTGAATGCCTCCTGTTTGCTTTCTATATCAGATATGTGAATTATGCAATGCCATGTTTTTCAGCCAGTTATCATATATGTGAATTATGCACCGCAATGGAGCCAGGCATCATATATGTGAATTATCTCATGCCATCTTTTTTGCATTACGTATTCCATTTGTCGACAATCTGTGTATATTGAACTACTCTTCATGTGTATCAGCCATCTGAGCTGGTTATGGAAAAATCTGGAGTGAAAACAAGGTCTTCAAAGCAGGCAATGGTACCTGTTGAAGCATATATCTCGATGGTTATAGGGAGCTCCTCAGAGGAGGATTCAGAGACAGATGACCAGTCCTATATCCCACCTGAGGTGTATGCTCTAAGTTGTAATGTTTATATTTCTCATATGATGCATATGGTGTCTTGCATTGCTTAGTTTAGACATCATATGCACAATATTGAATTCTATCTGCTTAGTTTAGAGATCATACATGCGAGTGCCAGCTGCTTAGTATATGAATCAATTATGTCAATTATATCATGCCATCATGTATGCTTAGACAACATGTATGTGAATTATTTCATCCCAACCTATTTTAGAAAGACATCATATAGTTTTGTCATGTCATCCTGTTTAGGTACTCATCATATGTTGAATTATGCCATTATATCATGTTAAGTTATCCATCATATATCTGAAACTGTGTCATGCTATCCTGTTTAGTTAGGCATCATATATGTGAAATTATGTCATGCTGTCCTGTTTGGTTAGACAACATATATGTGAATTACCACATCTGTCTATCATACAATGTCTGTATGTTTAATTTTTTTCTTGTTTATCAGCCATTTGAATTGGAGGGGGTGATAGCAGTATCTAAGGGAGCAAAAACCCGTTCTTCACAAAAGACAGTGCTACCCGTCGATGCAGATAGAACCATGGTTGTACTGGCCCACAAACTAGCCCCACCACACATAATCGAGACTCTTCCAGATTGCACACTTACACCGTTGGGCGGAGAACCAGCTACAACCCATCTAACCGCAACCCCAGCGGATAGTAACCCACTTATAGTTGACAAAGCACCATGTCCACCACAGAGTACCCCCACACGAGTAGTTTGTAAAGCTACTGCAGTGCCCAAAGCACGAAGACCACCACAGCTAACCCAAAATCCACGTTTAAAGCAGAAGAGCAATTGTTCTCAGTCAGATTCCGTAGCTATGGTCCATACTCCTTTGCTGTTGCATCACTGTATTTACTCATACCAACTACTTTCGAATTTGAAGGACCCAATTGAAACTCCAATGGCGCAACAGGTATGTTTTAAACCTATTTATTTAACTGGATTGCTATTCTAACTTCTTGCTCTATGTTGATTTCAGTTTAAGTTGTATAAACAGTTATGTTCTCATGTGATGCACATTACAAGTGCTGGCAATGCTGTGTAGTTTCTCACACTTATATTCTATTTATGTTGTTGTGTCTTAAAAATATATGAGTTGAACCGTGTCTCTATCTTGATTAGGGAACATAAACTAGAATGATATGGACAATACAGTGACCATAGTACATAGATATATGTTTGTTTCATGATGTTATCCTGTCCACCTTACTACTGAACTGGTTTACCAAAATGAGTTTCGTATGCTACAAGCTAAACCTATGATGTGTCTGCTGTTTCTCTTGTAGTATGCAAACAGAATATTGGAGAAGAGCACCCCACTATGCAATGGTAGAGAAAGTAATGTAGATAAGGTTCAAGATAGTGAGACAACCCTGTTGGTCTCCAAGAAAGGTGATAAAAATGATCTTGTAGACAGTGAGAAAACCCCATAGTCCTGCGTTGATGTAGTGTTTGAGTTACTAGCCAGTACCGCTGGCACAAGCTCTTCGAACTCACTGCCTGAATCACTTCAGCTTCTTCAGTCTCAGCTACAAGCTGAAAGGCATCAGTCAGCTGTGTTGCGGCAAGAAGCTGAAGGACTGAGGAAGTCCCTGCAGAATTCAGATGCGTACTTTCTTGTGCAACAGCAAGCGCTGGAGGATTTAAGCGCCAAACAAGAGAAAGTTAATAAGCTTGCTGAGCATCTTGCCAGCATTGTGGGTACCCAGGATATTGTTTCTTGAACTCTTCTAAAGTGGTTTCAGTTCTGGACTTGTTTTGCTGTGGCGTTTATATGCTGCTTTGTTCCCTATATTTGCACTGGTGGCGAACTTTGATGCCTAGTGGATGTAATATGTGTAATAGCCGTGATTGCCTAGCATAAGTTGCTTGCTTATTTATTTCCTTATTGTCTTGTTTATTTGTTTGCTTGTAGTCAGTGCAGTTCTTTTTCCACGGTTTGCTAGTGGCTGCAATAACCTATTTTTTAAAACTAGGCCACAATAACCATGGGCTAATATTTACTGTAGTGACACTGGGCCTCCTACGGGCCGTAGAAGCAGTGGGCCTTCTACGGGCCATAGAAACAGTAGGCCTTATACGGGCCGTAGAAACAATGGGCCTTCTACGGGTCGTATCATCAATGGGCCTTATACGGGTCGTATGATCGATTGGCCAAACATGGGCCAATAACAGGCCGCATTATGGCCGTAAACGGGCTAGAGTTGGAATCGTTCATTCATGGGCCGACCATAACGGGCCATCGTTAATAGGCCGTATTTGATGACGCTATGAAAACGGCCCAATGTATTAACGAACCACAAATGGGCCGACTGTAACCGCGGGCTGAATTTGGCCCACAAGAAGAAAATGACAGTAACGGGCCATAAGTAAACGAATGCTGGAAATGAGACCAAGAATAAATGGGCTCTGAGAAGGCCAAAAGATAACATGGGCTGGAAACGGCCCAATGGAATAACGGGCCGTTAATGGGTATAAAGTGATACAGTGTTCATTACGGGCCAGTTTCACCATGGGCCGTTAATGGGTGTAAAGTGATACATTGTTCATTACAGACTAGTTTCACCACGGGCTGTTAATAGGCCAAGAGTTACATGGGGCCTCATATGGGCCGAAAGACGTCATGGGCCATACATGGGCCAGAAGTGAAAACGGGCTGGAATCATATTGGATGGCCCAGATGACGCTACTGGGCCTAATTCGGATAGGGCGTAACGGGCCTTGGGTTAGCGGGCTGTAAATGGGCTATATGCGAACAGGCCGTTAACAGGATTTCCATGGGCCGGGCCGCCACCTTTTGACCAAGTCAAACGGGCCGGCCTTTTCACATGAATGGGCCTCTGTTGGGTCATGCCACGTTTCGACGTATCATAGGCGCCTTCTGTCCAATGAGTGGATGACATCTGTCCCAACGATGAGCCGACACGTGTTTCCTCCAGCCAATGATGATTTTACACGTGGAAAATCCCCATTGGTCGGGGCTGTTAATGGGTTATTGGATCCAAAACCCGACCCGATAGCTTAACGGCGTCCCGTTACGGTGGATGCCACGTGTCGGTCACCCTTGACAAAAGCACTTCTGTGACGCGCGATTTATCATCATGGAAGTGCACACTTCCGTGATGATAATTTTGGTAATGTCATGGAACACTTCTACGACACCACAGGTATGACTATCTTGATTCTGTCATAAAATCGTCATGGATGTACATGCATGATAAAAAACGCGACCTACTATGACAAACACGTATCACCACGGAAGTGTATTTTTTTGTAGTGCGTAATGCTGATCTTGTGAGCTTCGGGGAAGAGAAGTGCAGCCAGTATCACAATCTCACTAGTACATTTGTGAGGAGGTTTGAATTTTCATCTTCGCGTAATTCTCCAACTGTCATGTTTAATCTTTATGAAAATTCTTATACTATGGACTTAGAGGATTTTACCACTGCTTGCAAACTTCCACAATGGGGTAGTATAAGGGATCCTCGCAAATCTGAATTTAGAGATTTTCTTGCTAGCATAACTGTGGGAGAATCTAGAGATATAACACAAGCTACCATAGGGAGCATTCACTTTCCTGCTATACATTATTTTGCTCTCTTCATAGGCAGATGCATTAATGGTAAAGATGAGGCATGTCACATGTGTGTCCCTGACCTCAGTATTCTTAGGAGTGCTGTGTTGGAAGATAAATCTTATAATTTGGGAGCCATTGTTGCACGTAGGTTGCATCTGAATAGATTTAATGGATATTTCTTTGGTGGAATTTATGCAACCCGCATAGCTAATTTTCTTAGTGTAGCCATACGCGAAGATGATATTGAATTACCCCCTGCTTACCTAGACTTTAATGCTATGGTTCACCACCAGTTTATTGAGAGGAATGAATCACCTCTCCAGTATCGACTAATATTTGACACACACCATGCTGTCCATATTACTCTCCCTGCTCCTGCCTTCTTTGATCATCAGGCAAAAGGAGGATATGTTATTACCAGAGAGGAGGCAGATGAGTACGAGAGGAGAGCGGAGGCCGCTTGTCGCCACGCTGCAGCTCAGGAGGCGATAGCCGCTGCATCTCAGTATGACCCCAACTACTATTATGGATATCCGCCAGGCCAACCATGGCCATAGACCAACTTAGGCCAAAAGCCTAAGCTTGGGGGAGTACGTATTTCCCACCGACATTACATTTATGTTCACACACTCATTGCTAGATGTCGGTGCTCATACTTTTTCATTATATCATCCATGCTACTTTATTTTCCTTTTTATGCTTTCTTCTTGTGTGTTTGATAAATGCTACCTCTTGAGCACTGTGTTGGTTTTCCTCGAAGAGGAAGGGATGATGCAGCAAAGTAGCGTAAGTATTTCCCTCAGTTTTTGAGAACCAAGGTATCAATCCAGTAGGAGGCTACGCGCGAGTCACTCGTACCTGCACACAAAACAAATAAATCCTCGCAACCAACGCAAATAGGGGTTGTCAATCCCTATAAGGCCACTTACGAGAGTGAGATCTGATAGATATGATAAGATAATTTTTTTGGTATTTTTATGATAAAGATGCAAAGTAAAATACAAGCAAAGTAAATAGCAAAGGAAATAACTAAGTAGTAGGAGATCAATATGATAAAGATAGACCCGGGGGCCATAGGTTTCACTAGTGGCTTCTCTCGAGAGCATAAGCATTCTACGGTGGGTGAACAAATTACTGTTGAGCAATTGACAGAATTGAGCATAGTTATGAGAATATCAAGGTATGATCATGTATATAGGCATCACGTCCGAGACAAGTAGACCGACTCCTGCCTGCATCTACTACTATTACTCCACTCATCGACCGCTATCTAGCATGCATCTAGAGTATTAAGTTAAAAACAGAGTAACGCCTTAAGCAACATGACATGATGTAGAGGGATAGACTCATGCAATATGAAGAAAACCCATCTTGTTATCCTCGATGGCAACAATACAATACATGCCTTGTTGCCCCTACTGTCACTGGGAAAGGACACCGCAAGATTGAACCCAAAGCTAAGCACTTCTCCTATTGCAAGAAAGATCAATCTAGTAGGCCAAACCAAACTGATAATTTGAAGAGACTTGCAAAGATAACCAATCATACATAAAAGAATTCAGAGAAGATTCAAATATTATTCATAGATAGACTTGATCATAAACCCACAATTCATCGATCTCAACAAACACACCGCAAAAAGAAGATTACATTGAATAGTTCTCCACAAGAGAGGGGGAGAACATTGTATTGAGATCCAAAAGGAGAGAAGAAGCCATCTAGCTACTAACTATGGACCCGTAGGTCTGAAGTAAACTACTCACACTTCATCGGAGAGGCTATGGTGTTGATGTAGAAGCCCTCCATGATCGATGCCCCCTCCGGCGGAGCTCCGGAACAGGACCCAAGATGGGATCTCGTGGATACAGAAAGTTACGGCGGTGGAATTAGGGTTTTGGCTCCGTATCTGATCGTTTGGTGGTACATAGGTATATATAGGAGGAAGGAGTACGTCGGTGGAGCAACAGGGGGGCCGCGAGGGTGGAGGGCGCGCCTGGTGGGGGTGGGCACGCCCCCCTACCTCGTGGCCTCCTCTTTTCTTTCTTGACGCAGGGTCCAAGTCTCTCGGGTCTTGTTTGTTGAGAAAATCACGTTCCCGAAGGTTTCATTCCGTTTGGACTCCATTTAATATTCCTTTTCTTCGAAACCCTAAAACAGGCAAAAAACAGCAATTCTGGGTTGGGCCTCCGGTTAATAGGTTAGTCCCAAAAATAATATAAAAGTGGATAATAAAGCCCAATAATGTCCAAAACAATAGATAATATAGCATGGAGCAATCAAAAATTATAGATACGTTGGAGACGTATCAAGCATCCCCAAGCTTAATTCATGCTCGTCCTCGAGTAGGTAAATGATAAACACAGAATTTTTGATGTGGAGTGCTACTTGGCATAATTTTAATGTAATTCTTCTTAATTGTGGTATGAATATTCAGATCCAAAAGATTCAAGACAAAAGTTCATATTGACATAAAAATAATAATACTTCAAGCATACTAACAAAGCAATTATGTCTTCTCAAAATAACATGGCTAAAGAAAGTTATCCCTACAAAATCATATAGCCTGGCTATGCTCTATCTTCACCACACAAAATATTTAAATCATGCGCAACCCCGATGACAAGCCAAGCAATTGTTTCATACCTTTGACATTCTCAAAACTTTTTCAATCTTCACGCAATACATGAGCGTGAGCCATGGATATAGCACTATAGGTGGAATAGAGTGGTGGTTGTGGAGAAGACAAAAAGGAAGAAGATAGTCTCACATCAACTAGGCGTATCAATGGGCTATGGAGATGCCCATCAATAGATATCAATGTGAGTGAGTAGGGATTGCCATGCAACGGATGCACTACAGCTATAAGTATATGAAAGCTCAGAAAGAAACTAAGTGGGTGTGCATCCAACTTGCTTGCTCATGAAGACCTAGGGCATTTTGAGGAAGCCCATCATTGGAATATACAATCTAAGTTCTATAATGAAAAATTCCCACTAGTATATGAAAGTGATAACATGAGAGACTCTCTACTATGAAGATCATGGTGCTACTTTGAAGCAAAAGTGTGGTAAAAGGATAGTAACATTGTCCCTTCTCTCTTTTTCTCTCATTTTTTTATTTTTTTATTTTTTTATTTGGGCCTTTTCTCTCTTTTTTATGGCCTCTTTTCTTTCTCTTCTTTTTTTCGTCCGGAGTCTCATCCCGACTTGTGGGGGAATCATAGTCTCCATCATCCTTTCCTCACTGGGACAATGCTCTAATAATGATGATCATCACACTTTTATTTTTCTTACAACTCAACAATTACAACTCGATACTTAGAACAAAATATGACTCTATATGAATGCCTCCGGCGGTGTACCGGGATATGCAATGACTCATGAGTGACATGTATGAAAGAATTATGAATGGTGGCTTTGCCACAAATACAATGTCAACTACATGATCATGCTAAGCAATATGACAACGATGGAGTGTGTCATAATAAACGAAACGGTGGAAAGTTGCATGGCAATATATCTTGGAATGGCTATGGAAATGCCATAATAGGTAGGTATGGTGGCTGTTTTGAGGAAGGTATATGGTGGGTGTATGATACCGGCGAAAGGTGCACGATATAAGAGAGGCTAGCAAAGGTGGAAGGGTGAGAGTGCGTATAATCCATGGACTCAACATTAGTCATAAACAACTCATATATTTATTGCAAAAATCTACAAGTTATCAAAGCAAAGTATTACGCGCATGCTCCTAGGGGATAGATTGGTAGGAAAAGACCATCGCTCGTCCCCAACCGCCACTCATAAGGAAGACAATCAATAAATAAATCATGCTCCGACTTCATCACATAACGGTTCACCATACGTGCATGCTACGGGAATCACAAACTTCAACACAACTATTCCTCAAATTCACAACTACTCAACTAGCATGACTTTAATATCACCATCTCCATATCTCAAAACAATTATCAAGTATCAAACTTATCATAGTATTCAACACACTCATAAGAGAACTTTTTTTATTCTTGAATACCTAGCATATTAAGACTTTAAAGCAAATTACCATGTTATTTAAGACTCTCAAAATAATCTAAGTGAATCATGAGAGATCAATAGTTTCTATAAAATAAATCCACCACCGTGCTCTAAAAGATATAAGTGAAGTATTAGAGCAAAATTATATAACTCAAAAGATATAAGTGAAGCACATAGAATATTCTAAAAAAATTCAAATCATGTATGGCTCTCTCAAAAGGTGTGTACAGCAAGGATGATTGTGGTAAAGTAACAAGCAAAGACTCAAATAATACAAGACACTCCAAGCAAAACACATATCATGTGGCGAATAAAAATATAGCTCCAAGTAAAGTTACCGATAGAAGTAGAGGAAAGACGAGATCCCTTCCGGGGCATCCCCAAGCTTTGGCTTTTATGTATCCTTAGATTATCTTGGGGGTGCCATGGGCATCCCCAAGCTTAGGCTCTTGACACTCCTTGTTCCATAATCCATCAAATCTTTACCCAAAACTTGAAAACTTCACAACACAAAACTTAAAGTAGAAAATCTCGTGAGCTCTGTTAGCGAAAGAAAATAAAAGACCACTTCAAGGTACTGTAATGAACTCATTCTTTATTTATATTGGTGTTATACCTACTGTATTCCAACTTCTATATGGTTTATAAACTATTTTACTCACCATAGATTCATCAAAATAAGCAAACAACACACGAAAAACAGAATCTGTCAAAAAAAGAACAGTCTGTAGTAATTTGTAGATAGCGCAAGATCTGGAACCCCAAAAATTCTAAAATAAATTGCTGGACGTGAGGAATTTATTTATTAATCATATGCAAAAATAATTAACTAAATATCACTTTCCAAATAAAAATGACAGCAGTTCTCGTGAGCGCTAAAGTTTCTGTTTTTTACAGCAAGTTCAACAAGACTTTCCCCAAGTCTTCCCAACGGTTCTACTTGACACAAACACTACTTAAACACAAAAAACACAACCAAAACAGAGGCTAGATAAATTACTTATTACAAAACATGAGCAAAAAGCAAGGAATAAAAATAAAATTGGGTTGCCTCCGAACAAGCGCTATCGTTTAACGCCCCTAGCTAGGCATAACAAGCAAGAATAGATCTAGGTATTGCCATCTTTGGTAGGAAATCCATAAGTGGCTCTCATAATAGATTCATAAGGTAATTTAATTTTCTTTCTAGGAAATTGTTCCATGCATTTCCTTAATGGAAATTGGAATCTAATATTTCCTTCCTTCATATCAATAATTGCACCAATCGTTCTAAGGAAAGGTCTACCAAGAATAATAGGACATGAAGGATTGCAATCTATGTCAAGAACAATAAAATCTACGGGCACATAATTCCTATTTGCAACAATAAGAACATCATTAATTCTTCCCATAGGTTTCTTAATAGTGGAATCCGCAAGGTGCAAGTTTAGAGAGCAATCATCAAAACTACGGAAATCTAACAAATCACACAAAGTCTTTGGAATCGTGGAAACGCTAGCACCCAAATCACATAAAGCATAGCATTCATGATCTTTAATTTTAATTTTAATAGTTGGTTCCCACTCATCATAAAGTTTTCTAGGGATAGAAACTTCCAATTCAAGTTTTTCTTCATAAGATTGCATCAAGGCATCAACGATATGTTTAGTAAACGCTTTATTTTGACTATAAGCACGATATGTTTAGTAAAGGCTTTATTTTGACTATAAGCATGAGGAGAATTTAGCACGGATTGCAACAAGGAAATACAATCAATCAAAGAGAAATTTTCATAGTTAAATTCCTTGAAATCCATAATAGTGGGTTTAGAAACATCTAGGGTTTTAATTTCTTCAATCCCACTTTTATCAAATTTAGCATCAAGATCAACAAATTCCAAATTCTTGGAACGCCTTCTAGGTAAAGGTGGATCATATTCAGTCCCATCATTATCAAGATTCATATTGCAAAACAAAGATTTAATAGGGGACACATCAATAACTTTTAGATCTTCATCTTTATTTTCATAGGAACTAGAAGAACACGCTCTTATAAAGGCATCTTTCTTAGCACGCATCCTAGCGGTTCTTTCTTTGCACTCATCAATGGAAATTCTCATGGCTTTGAGAGACTCATTGATATAATGCTTAGGTGGAATAGATCTAAGTTTCAAAGAATCAACATCAAGAGCAATTCTATCAACGTTCCTAGCCAAATCATCAATCTTAAGCAATTTTTCTTCAATCAAAGCATTGAAATTCTTTTGCGAAGTAATAAATTCTTTAATATTAGATTCAAAATCAGAGGGCATCTTATTATAATTTCCATAAGAATTGTTGTAGGAATTACCATAATTAATAGAGGGATTAGTAGGATAAGGCCTAGGGTTGAAATTTCCTCTATACGCGTTGTTACCAAAATTGTTCCTACCAACAAAATTCACATCCATAGATTCATTATTATTCTCAATCAAAGTAGACAAGGGCATATCATTAGGATCAGAAGAAACACTCTTATTAGCAAATAATTTCATAACTTCATCCATCTTTCCACTCAAAATATTAATTTCTTCTATCGCGTGCACCTTTTTATTAGTAGATCTTTCAGTATGCCATTGAGAATAATTAACCATAATATTATCTAAGAGTTTAGTAGCTTCTCCTAAAGTAATTTCCATAAAAGTGCCTCCCATGGCCGAATCTAAAAGATTTCTAGAAGCAAAATTCAATTCGGCATAAAAATTTTGAACAATCATCCACAAATTTAAACCATGAGTAGGGAAATTACGTATCATTAATTTCATTCTCTCCCAAGCTTGTGCAACATGTTCATGATCAAGTTGCTTAAAATTCATAATATCGTTTCTAAGAGAGATGATCTTAGCGGGAGGAAAATACTTAGAGATAAAAGCATCTTTGCACTTATTCCGCGAATCAATACTATTTTTAGGCAAAGACGAAAACAAAGCTTTAGCACGATCTCTAGGCGAAAAAGGAAATAGCTTCAATTTAACAATATCATTATCCACATCTTTCTTCTTTTGCATGTCACACAAATCAACGAAGCTATTTAGATGGGTAGCGGCATCTTCACTAGGAAGGCCGGAAAACGGATCTTTATTGACAAGATTCAGCAAAGCAGTATTAATTTCACAAGACTCACCATCGGTAAGAGGAGCAATCGGAGTGCTAATAAAATCATCGTTGTTGGTATTGGTGAAGTCACACAATTTAGTATTACCTTGAGCCATCGTGACAAGCAAGCAAACTAACACACAAGCAAACAGAAAGCAAGCGGGCAAAAAGAGGCAAATAGAGAAAGAGGAGGAGGATAGAGAGAGAGGGCGAATAAAACGGCAAGGGTGAAGTGGGGGAGAGGAAAATGAGAGGCAAATGGCAAATAATCTAATGCAGGAGATAAGGGTATGTGATGGGTACTTGGTATGTTGACTTCTGCGTAGACCTCCCAGGCAACGGCGCCAGAAATCCTTCTTCCTACCTCTTGAGAACTGCGTTGGTTTCCCCGAAGAGGAAGGGATGATGCAGCAAAGTAGCGTAAGTATTTCCCTCAGTTTTTGAGAACCAAGGTATCAATCCAGTAGGAGGCTACGCGTGAGTCCCTCGTTCCTGCACAAAACAAATAAATCCTCGCAACCAACGCAAATAGGGGTTGTCAATCCCTATAAGGCCACTTACGAGAGTGAGATCTGATAGATATGATAAGATAATATTTTTGGTATTTTATGATAAAAGATGCAAAGTAAAATAAAGGCAAAGTAAATAACTAAGTAGTAGGAGATCAATATGATAAAGATAGACCCGAGGGCCATAGGTTTCACTGGTGGCTTCTCTCGAGAGCATAAGTATTCTATGGTGGGTGAACAAATTACTGTTGAGCAATTGACAGAATTGAGCATAGTTATGAGAATATCGAGGTATGATCATGTATATAGGCATCACGTCCGAGACAAGTAGACCGACTCCTTCCTGCATCTACTACTATTACTCCACTCATCGACTGCTATCCAGCATGCATCTAGAGTATTAAGTTAAAAATGGAGTAACGCCTTAAGCAAGATGACATGATGTAGAGGGATAGACTCATGCAATATGAAGAAAACCCCATATTGTTATCCTCGATGGCAACAATACAATACGTGCCTTGCTGCCCCTACTGTCACTGGGAAAGGACACCGCAAGATTGAACCCAAAGCTAAGCACTTCTCCCATTGCAAGAAAGATCAATCTAGTAGGCCAAACCAAACTGATAATTCGAAGAGACTTGCAAAGATAACCAATCATACATAAAAGAATTCGGAGAAGATTCAAATATTATTCATAGATAGACTTGATCATAAACCCACAATTCATCGGTCTCAACAAACACGTCGCAAAAAGAAGATTACATCGAATAGTTCTCCACAAGAGAGGGGGAGAACATTGTATTGAGATCCAAAAAGAGAGAAGAAGCCATCTAGCTACTAACTATGGACCCGTAGGTCTGAACTAAACTACTCACACTTCATCGGAGAGGCTATGGTGTCGATGTAGAAGCCCACTGTGATTGATGCCCCCTCCGGCAGATCTCCGAAACAGGCCCCAAGATGGGATCTCGTGGATACAGAAAGTTACGGCGGTGGAATTAGGGTTTTGGCTCCGTATCTGATCGTTTGGGGTACGTAGGTATATATAGGAGGAAGGAGTACATCGGTGGAGCAACAGGGGGCCCACGAGGGTGGAGGGCGCGCCTGGTGGGGGTGGGCGCGCCCCCCTACCTCGTGGCCTCCTCTTTTCTTTCTTGACGTAGGGTCCAAGTCTCCCGGGTCTTGTTTGTTGAGAAAATCACGTTCCCGAAGGTTTCATTCCGTTTGGACTCTGTTTGATATTCCTTTTCTTCGAAACCCTAAAACAGGCAAAAAACAGCAATTCTGGGCTGGGCCTCCGGTTAATAGGTTAGTCCCAAAAATAATATAAAGTGGATAATAAAGCCCAATAATGTCCAAAACAGTAGATAATATAGCATGGAGCAATCAAAAATTATAGATACGTTGGAGACGTATCAATAAACCTTAAGAAAAACAAAAAAAAATTAGTTGTAGCTCTTAATTAGTTTACTTTCCATGCCTCTAGTAGTAATTAAAAAGAAAACCCAAAAAGATTTCCTGTTCTTCTTTTACTTGTTGGGAGATCTCCCGTGTAAATAGTTTTATTTCTTTTCTTTTCTTGGGGGGTCGATAGGAGAAGACCATAATTAAATTGTTGAAGTGGCTCTTATATGCATTATTGTTGATCTGACAAAAGAGCCCATATTGCCTTGTCTTCTCCTGTTTATTGAATGCTTGCAGATTCCAGCTTAGTCCAATGCACGTGCACTATTATTATTATTCACATCGTTCAGTCGTGCAAGTGAAAGGCAATTATGATGATATATGATGGACTGACTGAGATGAGAAAAGCTGGTATGAACTCGACCTCTTTTGTTTTTGTAAATATGATTAGTTCATCGTTCCTGATTCGGCCTATTATGAATAAACATGTTTGCAATGACAACTAGAGATCATAGTTTCTTGTGCCATGCTTGATTAGCTATGAGTTATAATGGTTTACCTTGCGTGCCAACATGCTATTAAAATGGTTATGATGTGGTATGATAGGATGGTATCCTCCTCTGAATGATTTAAGTGACTTGACTTGGCACATGTTCACGCATATAGTTGAAACAAAATCAACATAGCCTTCACGATATTTATGTTCATGGTGGATTATATCCTACTCATGCTTGCATTCGGTGTTGATTAATTTTAATGCATGTTCATGACTGTTGTCGCTCTCTAGCTGGTCGCTTCCCAGTCTTTTGCTAGTCTTCACCTGTACTAAGCGGGAATACTGCTTGTGCATCCAATCCCTTAAACCCCAAAGTTATTCCACATGAGTCCACTATACCTACCTATATACGGTATCTACCTGCCGTTCCAAGTAATTTGTATGTGCCAAACTCTAAACCTTCAAATAAATATCTTGTTTTGTATGCTCGAATAGCTCATGTATCAACTAGGGTTGTCTGTATCTTCCATGTTAGGTGGGTTATTCTCAAGAGGAGTGGACTCCGCTCCTCACTCACGAGATAAATGGCTGGTCACCGGGATGCCCAGTCCCATGCTTTATGCAAACTAAATCAAAATAGTTGCAAACAAAACTCCCCCCGGGACTCTTGTTAGTTGGAGGCACTCGTTGTTTCGATCAAGCCATGGATTGATGCTTGTTGGTGGAAGGGGGAGTATAAACTTTACCATTCTGTTTGGGGACCGCCTATAATGTGTGTAGCATGGAAGATATCACCATCTATTGGTTGTTATGTTGACAATGAAAGTATACCGCTCAAAATATTATTCACCTCTATTTCAAAACCGAGCTCTGGCACCTCTACAAATCCCTGCTTCCCTCTGCGAAGGGCCTATCTATTTACTTTTATGTTGATTCATCATTCTCTTATTAAAAAGCACCAGTTGGAGAGCACCGCTGTCATTTGCATTCATTATTGTTAGTTTACATTGAGTATGACTTGACTGGATCTCTTTTACCATGAATTACAATGTCTAGTCAGTCCTTGGTCTTTAAAGGTGCTCTGCATTTATGTTTTGCGGTCTCAAAAAGGGCTAGCGAGATACCATCTTGTTATATCATATTTATGGTTATTTTGAGAAAGTGTTGTCATCCGAGATTTATTATTATTTCTCGCTAGTTGATTATGTTATTGATATGAGTAAACTTGAGACCTAAGCGTTATTGCGAATGTGGTTAGTTATAATCTTTGCTGAAAACTTGAATGCTGGCTTTACATATTTACAACAAGAAGAGCAAACAGAGTTTGTAAAAGTTTTTCTTTATCACTTTCAGTTTGTCAACTGAATTGCTTGAGGACAAGCAAAGGTTAAGCTTGGGGGAGTTGATACGTCTCCGTCGTATCTACTTTTCCAAACACTTGTGCCCTTGTTTTGGACTCTAACTTGCATGATTTGAATGGAACTAACCCGGACTGACGCTGTTTTCAGCAGAATTACCATGGTGTTATTTATGTGCAGAAACAAACGTTCTCGGAATGACCTGAAACTTCACGGAGCAACTTTTTGGAAAATATAAAAAATACCTACAAAAGATGAAGGCCAGGGGGCCCACCACCTGTCCACGAGGGTGGGGCGCGCCTGCCCCCCTAGGGCGCGCCCCCCTACCTCGTGGGCCCCCTGGAGCTCCTCCGACTCCAATTCCAATTCTATATATTGTGTTTTGGGGAGCAAAAAATCAGAGAGAATAATTCATCACGCTTTACGATACGGAGCCGCCACCAAGCCCTAAAATCTCTCGGGAGGGCTGATCTGGAGTCCGTTCGGGGCTCCGGAGAGAGGAATTTGTCTCCATCGTCATCATCAACCATCCTCCATCACCAATTTCATGATGCTCACCGCCGTGCGTGAGTAATTCCATCGTAGGCTTGTTGGACGGTGATGGGTTGGATGGGATCTATCATGTAATCGAGTTAGTTTTGTTAGGATTTGATCCCTAGTATCCACTATGTTCTGAGATTGATGTTGCTATGACTTTGCTATGCTTAATGCTTGTCACTAGGGCCCGAGTGCCATGATTTTAGATCTGAACCTATTATGTTTTCACCAATATATGAGAGTTCTGGATCCTATCTTGCAAGTCTATAGTCACCTATTATGTGTTATGATCCATTAACCCCGAAGTGACAATAATCGGGATACTTACCGGTGATGACCGTAGTTTGAGGAGTTCATGTATTCACTATGTGTTAATGCTTTGTTTCGGTACTCTATTAAAAGGAGGCCTTAATATCCCTTAGTTTCCATTAGGACCCCGCTGCCACGGGAGGGTAGGACAAAAGATGTCATGCAAGTTCTTTTCCATAAGCACGTATGACTATATTCGGAATACATGCCTACATTACATTGATGAACTGGAGCTAGTTCTGTGTCACCCTAGGTTATGACTGTTACATGATGAACCGCATCCGGCATAATTCTCCATCACCGATCCATTGCCCACGAGCTTTCCATATATTGTTCTTCACTTTTTTACTTTCCCGTTGCTATTGCTATCATCACTACAAAATACCAAAAACATTACTTTTACTACTGTTACCTTTTGCTACCATTACCACTACTATCATATTACTTTGCTACTAAATACTTTGCTGCAGATACTAAGTTTCCAGGTGTGGTTGAGTTGACAACTCAGCTGCTAATACTTGAGAGTATTCTTTGGCTCCCCTTGTGTCGAATCAATAAATTTGGGTTGAATACTTTACCCTCGAAAACTGTTGCGATCCCCTATACTTGTGTGTTATGAGCACGCAACAAATCACTTGGATCTGCGTTCTTCTAGTACTCTTGCATTTCTACTGCTGCCATCTGTTCATCGGCAATCTTTGAGCCTTCCTGGAAACATTCCTCCGCTCTCTGCCGATTACCAGTGATCGTAATCACGCCTTTGGGCCTAGGCATCTTCAGCTTGAGGTATACATAACATGGTCGAGCCATGAAGCGAGAATACGCAGGTCTGCCCAAAATAGCAACTACATGGGCCTTAATGGGCCAAGAGGGGGATAGACCAGCCCCTAAGGGGCTGGTACGCCCCTCCCATATGGGCTGGCCAAATTGGCATATAAAAGGGGAAGGAGGAAAGGAAAAAGGACTCTGCATAGGAATAGGAAAGGGGGGAGGCCGAATTGGGAGGACCCCAAGTAGGATTCCTACTACTTGGGGCACCCCCTTGGTTGCGTCTCCTCCCCTCCAACCTATATATATGAAGGGGGGCACCTCTAGAACACACACCAACAATTGTTAGCCGTGTGCGTCGCCCCCCTCCATAGTTTACGCCTCCGGTCATATCTTCGTAGTGCTTAGGCGAAGCCCTACGCGGATCACTTCACCATCACCGTCACCATGCCGTCGTGCTGACAGAACTCTCCCTCGACACTTTGCTGGATCAAGAGTTCGAGGGACGTCATCGAGCTGAACGTGTGCAGAACTCGGAGGTGCCATACGTTCGGTGCTTGATCGGTCGGAACGAGAAGAAGTTCGACTACATCAACCACATTGTCAAACGCTTCCGCTTTCGGTCTACGAGGGTACATGGACACACTCTCCCCCTCTCATTGCTATGCATCTCCTAGATAGATCTTGCATGAGACTGGATCTTTGCAGCAGACCGCGTTGCCAACCAGGGGCACTCTTCTTCGCTCTATCCAACATGGGCTGCCAGTCCGTC
Source organism: Triticum dicoccoides (assembly GCF_002162155.2). Classification (NCBI taxonomy): domain Eukaryota; kingdom Viridiplantae; phylum Streptophyta; class Magnoliopsida; order Poales; family Poaceae; genus Triticum; species Triticum dicoccoides. The sequence continues at coordinate 220,813,370 of NC_041380.1, forward strand.
TTCTTAAGCTGATGAATGGCAAGTTGCAAGCCAAGATATTTGCAGGGAAACTTCCCCAACTCGCACTGCAGCAGGTTAGTGACCCTGATTTTGTCTTCCTCTTCTCCATGGATGAGAATAGCAGATGACTTGCCATAGTTAACTCTCAGACCAGACGCATCTCCAAAGGCTTTGAGCGCCATGGTCACGAACCTGAGGTCGACTTCATTAGGCCTGACAAATAGAGCCACGTCGTCAGCGTATATCGACACACTTTGATTAGGTCCGATGCCGGTTAACGGCTTCAAAACACCCTCCTCTGCGCCCTTTACCATGATGCAAGAGAGCGCATCCATCGCAATGATGAACAATAGAGGGGACACCGGACCGCCTTGTCTCAGACCTTGAGCGAGCATAAAACTTCTGCCAGGTACACCATTGATGAGCACTTTAGTAGAAGTCGTGCGCAGCAGAATGGCGATCCATGCTAACCATTTGTGCCCAAAGCCTTTGCGCCTCATTATCTCAAATAGGAAGGGCCGAGATATAGAATCAAACGCCCTCGATATGTCTAGCTTCAGGAACACCCCAGCTTCTTTACACACATGGATCTTTCTGGCCACTTGTCTCACAAGGAGAAAGTTGTCATGCAGGTGCTTGCCACATATAAACGCGGACTGATTTGCCGTGACAATTTCCTTCATTCTTCTCCTCGCATGGTTCGCCAACATCTTGGCAAAAAGCTTAGCAGCGCTGTGGGGCTAATAGGGTGGAAATCACCAACCATCTCCGCATCAGGTTTCTTTGGGATGAGCACAATATGTGCTTTGTTGAGCTTTCCAAAACCCCTCCCATCCTGAACATACAGCTTCATCATCATCGCCATAACATCGTTTTTTATGATCGGCCATGCCCTCTGATAGAAAGAAGCAATGAAGCCATCCGGCCCAGGGGCCCGATCCGGTGGTAGCTCCTTGATGGTCTTCGAGACTTCCTCCTCCGTGAAAATGTTATCAAGCTCGCAAGTATCATGAGTCTCCATTCCCACAAAGTTGAGGTCAAGATCTGCCTCTCTGGACGTTGCATGACCCAGCAACTGCTTGTAAGCCTCGGTGAAGATTTCGCCCTTCCTCTCTTGCTCAGTAATGAGCTTGTCGTTATGCCGAATGTGAGGGATAAAGATTTTAGATCTCTGCCCATTCACCACGGCCTGAAAAAACTTGGTGAAAGGATCAAGAAGTAGAGTCTAGAGGGGGGGGGTGAATAGACTCTACTCAAGAAAAGTTGCAGTTTTTAATTTCTTTAGGTTTAAGTAGAGTTTTGGCACAAGTTTAAACATTCACAATACATATCAAGCAAGCATGACAAGAGTATATGAGCAGCGCAAAGTAAAGCATGCAAGTTGCAAGAATGTAAAGGGATGGGATTGGAGTGTGCAAACGCAATTGGAGACACGGAGATTTTTGGCGTGGTTCCGATAGGTGGTGCTATCGTACATCCATGTTGATGGAGACTTCAACCCACGAAGGGTAAAGGTTGCGCGAGTCCACGGAGGGCTCCACCCACAAAGGGTCCACGAAGAAGCAACCTTGTATATCCCACCATGGCCGTCGCCCACGAAGGACTTGCCTCACTCGGGTAGATCTTCACGAAGTAGGCGATCTCTTTGCCCTTACAAATTCCTTGGTTCAACTCCATAATCTTGACGGAGGCTCCCAACTGACACCTAGCCAATCTAGGAGACACCACTCTCCAAGAGGTAACAAATGGTGTGTTGATGATGAACTCCTTGCTCTTGTGCTTCAAATGATAGTCTCCCCAACACTCAACTCTATCTCACATGATTTGGATTTGGTAGAAAGAAGATTTGAGAGGAAAGCAACTTGGGGAAGGCTAGAGATCAAGATTTATGTGGTTGGAATGGAATATCTTGACCTCAACACAAGTGTAGGTGGTTTTATCTCAGAAAATGCATGTTGGAAGTGTAGGCATGTTCTGATGGCTCTCTCCACAAATGAAGAGTGGGTGGAGGGGTATAAATAGCCTCCACACAAAATCTAACCGTTACACACAAATCACAAACTCGGTCAGACCGATTCAATTCAAAATGTGACCGTTGGGCATTCGGCGGGACCGATATAGTCGACTCGGTGGGACCAATGTGCTAGGGTTAGGGTAAAGCCTCATCTCGGTTTGACCGATTACACAAACTCGGTGGGACCGATTTGGGTAATAAGCAAAACAGAGAGTTGGCCAAGCAAACTCGGTGGGACCGATTGCATGTCTCGGTGGGACCAAAATTATTGCAATAGGCAACAGAGAGTTTGCAAGCCATCTCGATGAGACCGAGATCCCATCGGTGAGACCGAATTGATTAGGGTTTCTGGCAGTGGCTATGTCAACTAAACTCGGTGGCGCCGGATAGAAAGTTTCAATGGGGCCGAGTTTGACTTTTGGTTTGGGACAAATGTGGATATGAGAAAGTGGTTGAGGGCTTGGAGCATGTCACTAAGCACTTTAAGCAAGCAAGCCATTGAGCAACACCTCATCCCCTCTTAATAGTATTGGCTTTCCTATGGACTCAATGTGATCTTGGATCACTAAAATAAAATGTAGAGTCCTGAGCTTTGAGCTTGAGCCAATCCTTTGTCCTCAGCATCGTGAAGGGGTTCCACATCCTCTAGTCCATGCCACTTCATTGTTGAACTCATCTGAAACATACTAGGTAGAAGCATTAGTCCAACAAGAGATATGTTGACATTAATTACCAAAATCACCCAGGGAGCACTTGTGCTTTCAATCCCCCCCTTTTTGGTAATTGATGACAACATACATCAAAGCTTTAGATAAAGATATAGAGAATAACAAGTAAAGCTTTGGAAAGACATGTAACATGCATAGGCTCCCCCTAAATGTATGCAATCATGTAAATATGGAATATAGGATCATGTGAATGCATAAGCATGATAGAGTAAGCAATGTGTTACATGTATCTTAGCTATATGCATCAGAGCAAATGATGTGAATATAGGAAATGTACCTTCATGCTCATGAGCCCTTCGTGCAAACAGTATGTACATCAGCAAGAAATCCTCATACACATGACTGTGATGCATATACTTACCTCGTGGTCTTGAGTTGGCTTAGGAAGGAATGAACCTGAGTAAACAAGGTTAGAAAACACAGATACACCTACTAGCCGAGCGAACAAAAGAAACCACAAGAGTACCAAGACTGGGATGACATGTAGAGAGTGAGTACTGAGTACCCCATTGGATATAGACATGTCCCCAAAGGTAAAGATGTGCAATGAATTCAAGGATTTCCTTCCCTTAGATGTCTTGCTCCCCCAGAATCTTGCATGGGATATTGGGAGAAGATAGGGAACAGAAAATCAGAGCAACAAAAAGAAACAGAGCTAATGCAAATAATCAAATATGAACATGTCTTTCCCCTCTTAAAGACATGTGACTACTCTCCTCTGGAATACCAAGCATCTAGGGTTTCTTACACTCTCCCCCTGAGTATGCTCTCCCCCTATAGAAATGATTAAGCTTTGATGTGATCTCTCTCTCCCCCTTTGACATCAACTTCCAAGAAGGGTTCTTCTGGATTTATGTTACAAACGGGTTTGGTCCTTGAGTCACAAAGCAAAGCAGCAAGTCGAATGTGATGCTGGTAGAGGACAAGAATCACTGAGTGGAGCTGGAGCAAAAAGAATGCAGGAACAAGTGGCAAGCTGTCTTTCCTGCAGTGAAATCGGTAGCACCGAGTTGTGTGCTTCGGTGGCGCCGAAAGAATTCGGTTGGACCAAAGGAAACAAACAGGTGTGACTGAGTCCATCACAGAGAAAACACTTGTCACCTCAACTCACTAGGCAATTTAGATCTCACAAGGTTTTGCAAGGAATTAGCTGAAATATTTGCAATGAATTGGATGCAGGGAATGCAGAAAAAGAAAAGAAATCTAGATGAAGTTTTTTTTTGAAAGGGGAAACAAATATGCATGAGACAAATGCAAGAGCACAGAAAAACACAAGAGAACTTCATCTAGAATTGGTCGGCGACAAAGTCACCTATGTTAGAGTATATTGACTTAGGAGTCAAGTGAGGACACTTGATCATAGGTCATACTCATCGTTTAAGCTCAAAATGGGGTTACCATTTTTTGTTTAAGCATCTTGATGTGTTCACATCTTGTTGAGTTGCTTTGATGCATGTCTTGGAGTAAAGCTTCTCTAAGATGGAAAAACATACCTTGGGAGGTGGTGTTGATCTTGATCATGTAGTTGAACTTGTGTGGGTTGCTCAAGGTTGATGTAGCTCATCAAGAGTTGGGAGCACCACTTGGAATTTGAGTTCATCTTCCTACATGGGTTAGCTTTGCAAGGAAGAGCACTTGTATATCCAAGATGACACTCATAAAACTTAATGTAGAATTTGTCAAAGGATATGTTTGAAGGGTTTCGTGCTTGATACGTCTCCAACGTATCTATAATTTTTGATTGCTCCATGCTATATTATCTACTGTTTTGGACATTATTGGGCTTTATTATTCACTTTTATATTATTTTTGGGACTAACCTATTAACCGGAGGCCCAACCCAGAATTGCTGTTTTTTTTGCCTATTTTAGGGTTTCGAAGAAAAGGAATATCAAACAGAGTCCAAACGGAATGAAACCTTCGGGAACGTGATTTTATCAATGAACAAGACCCGGGAGACTTGGACCCTACGTCAAGAAAGGAAACAGGAGGCCACGAGGTAGGGGGCGCGCCCACCCCACCAAGCGCGCCCTCCACCCTTGTGGGCCCCCTGTTGCTCCACCGACGTACTCCTTCCCCCTATATATATCCACGTAACCCCAAACGATCAGAACGGGAGCCAAAACCCTAATTCCATCGTCGTAACTTTCTATATCCACGAGATCCCATCTTGGGGCCTGTTCCAGAGCTCCGCCGGAGGGGGCATCGATCACGGAGGGCTTCTACATCAACACCATAGCCCCTCCGATGAAGTGTGAGTAGTTCACCTCAGACCTACGGGTCCATAGTTAGTAGCTAGATGGCTTCTTCTCTCCTTTTGGATCTCAATACAATGTTCTCCCCCTCTCTTGTGGAGATCTATTCGATGTAATCTTCTTTTTGCGGTGTGTTTGTTGAGACCGATGAATTGTGGGTTTATGATCAAGTCTATCTATGAATAATATTTGAATCTTCTCTGAATTCTTTTATGTATGATTGGTTATATTTGCAAGTCTCTTCGAATTATCAATTTGGTTTGGCCTACTAGATTGATCTTTCTTGCAATGGGAGAAGTGCTTAGCTTTGGGTTCAATCTTGTGGTGTCCTTTCCCGGTGACAGTAAGGGCAGCAAGGCACGTATTGTATTGTTGCCATCGAGGATAACAAGATGGGGTTTTCTTCATATTGCATGAGTCTATCCATCTACATCATGTCATCTTGCTTAAGGCGTTACTCTGTTTTTAACTTAATACTCTAGATGCATGTTGGATAGCGGTCGATGAGTGGAGTAATAGTAGTAGATGCAGGCAGGAGTCGGTCTACTTGTCTCGGACGTGATGCCTATATACATGATCATACCTAGATATTCTCATAACCATGCTCAATTCTGTCAATTGCTCAATAGTAATTTGTTCACCCATCGTAGAATACTTATGCTCTTGAGAGAAGCCACTAGTGAAACCTATGGCCCCCGGGTCTATCTTTATCATATTGATCTCCTACTACTTAGTTATTTACTTTGCCATTTACTTTGCCTTTATTTTATTTTGCATCTTTTATCATAAAAATACCAAAAATATTATCTTATCATATCTATCAGATCTCACTCTCGTAAGTGGCCCTATAGGGATTGACAACCCCTATTTGCGTTGGTTGTGAGGATTTATTTGTTTTGTGCAGGTGCGAGGGACTCGCGCGTAGCTTCCTACTGGATTGATACCTTGGTTCTCAAAAACTGAGGGAAATACTTACGCTACTTTGCTGCATCACCCCTTCCTCTTCGGGGAGAACCAACGCAATGCTCAAGAGGTAGCAAGAAGGATTTCTGGCGCCGTTGCCCGGGAGGTCTACGCAAAAGTCAACATACCAAGTACCCATCACATACCCTTATCTCCCGCATTACATTATTTGCCATTTGCCTCTCGTTTTCCTCTCCCTCACTTCACCCTTGCTGTAATAAATAATTTATCTAGCCTCTGTTTTGGTTGCGTTTTTTGTGTTTAATTAGTGTTTGTGCCAAGTAGAACCATTGGGAAGACTTGGGGAAAGTCTTGTTGAACTTGCTGTAAAAAACAGAAACTTTAGCGCTCACGAGAACTGCTGTCATTTTTATTTGGAAAGTGCTACTTAGTTAATTCTTTTTGAAGATGATTAATAGATAAATTCCTCATGTCCAGAAATTTATTTTAGAATTTTTTGTGATCCAGATCTTGCGCTAGCTACAGATTACTACAGACTGTTCTGTTTTTGACAGATTCTATTTTTCGTGTGTTGTTTGCTTATTTTGATGAATCTATGGCTAGTAAAATAGTTTATAAACTATAGAAAAGTTGGAATACAGTAGGTATAGCACCAATATAAATAAAGAATGAGTTCATTACAGTACCTTGAAGTGGTTTTTTATTTTCTTTCGCTAACGGAGCTCGCGAGATTTTCTACTTTAAGTTTTGTGTTGTGAAGTTGTCAAGTTTTGGGTAAAGATTTGATGGATTATGGAACAAGGAGTGGCAAGAGCCTAAGTTTGGGGATGCCCATGGCACCCCCAAGATAATCTAAGGACACCTAAAAGCCAAAGCTTGGGGATGCCCCAGAAGGCATCCCCTCTTTCGTCTACTTCTATCGGTAACTTTACTTGGAGCTATATTTTTATTCGCCACATGATATGTGTTTTGCTTGGAGCGTCTTGTATTATTTAAGTCTTTGCTTGTTATTTGACCACAATCATCCTTGTTGTACACACCTTTTGAGAGAGCCATACATGATTTGGAATATGTTAGAATACTCTATGTGCTTCGCTTATATCTTTTGAGTTATATAGTTTTGCTCTAGTACTTCACGTATATCTTTTAGAGCACGGTGGTGGATTTGTTTTATAGAAACTATTGATCTCTCATGCTTCACTTAGATTATTTTGAGAGTCTTAATAGCATGGTAATTTGCTTAAAATCCTAATATGCTAGGTATTCGAGATTAGTAAAATTTTCTTAATAGTGTTTTGAATACTAAGAGAAGTTTGATGCTTGATGATTGTTTTGAGATATGGAGGTAATAATATCAAAGTCATGTTAGTTGAGTAGTTGTGAAATTGAGAAATGCTTGTGTTGAATTTTGCAAGTCCCGTAGCATGCACGTATGGTAAACGTTATGCAACAATTTTGAAACATGAGGTGTTATTTGATTGTCTTCCTTATGAGTGGCGGTCGGGGACGAGAGATGGTCTTTTCCTACCAATATATCCCCCTAGGAGCATGCGCGTAGTACCGAGGTTTTTGATGACTTGTAGATTTTTGCAATAAGTATGTGAGTTCTTTATGACTAATGTTGAGTCCATGGATTATACGCACTCTCACCCTTCCATCCTTGCTAGCCTTTTCGGTACCGTGCATTGCCCTTTCTCACATTGAGAGTTGGCACAAACTTCGCCGGTGCATCCAAGCCCCGTGATATGATACACTCTTTCACACATAAACCTCCTTATATCTTCCTCAAAACAGCCACTATACCTACCTATTATGGCATTTCCATAGCCATTCCGAGATATATTGCCATGCAACTTTCCACCATTCCGTTCATCATGACACATTCATCATTGTCATATTGCTTAGCATGATCATGTAGTTGACATAGTATTTGTGGCAAATCCACCGTTCATAATTCGTTCATACATGTCACTCTTGGTCCATTGCATATCCCGGTACACCGCCAGAGGCATTCATATAGAGTCATCTTTTGTTCTAGTATCGGGTTGTAATCATTGAGTTGTAAATAAATAGAACTGTGATGATCATCATTTTCTAGAGCATTGTCCCAAGTGGGGAATATATAAAAAAGGAGAAAGGCCATAAAAAAAGAGAAGGCCCCCCCAAAAAAAGAGAAAGGCCATAAAAATGTGAGAGAAAAAGAGAGAAGGGACAATGTTACTATCCTTTGCCACACTTGTGCTTCAAAGTAGCACCATAATCTTCATGTTAGAGAGTCTCTTGTTTTGTCACTTTAATATACTAGTGGGAATTTTCATTATAGAACTTGGCTTGTATATTCCAACAATGGGCCTCCTCAAGTGCCCTAGGTCTTCGTGAGCAAGCAAGTTGGATGCACACCCACTAGTTTCTTTTGTTGAGCTTTCATACATTTATAGCTCTAGTGCATCCGTTGCATGGAAATCCCTACTCCTTGCATTAACATCAATCGGTGGGCATCTCCATAGCCCATTGATTAGCCTCGTTGATGTGAGACTTTCTCCTTTTTTGTCTTCTCCACATAACCCCCTCATTATATTCTATTCCACCCATAGTACTATGTCCATGGCTCGCGCTCATATATTGCGTGAAAGTTTATAGGTTTGAGATTACTAAAGTATGAAACAATTGCTTGGCTTGTCATCGGGGTTGTGCATGATGAGAGCATTCTTGTGTGACGAAAATGAAACATGACTAAACCATATGATTTTGTAGGGATGAACTTTCTTTGGCCATGTTATTTTGAGAAGACATCATTGCTTTGTTAGTATGCTTGAAGTATTATTATTTTTATGTAAATATGAACTTTTGTCTTGAATCTTTCGGATCTGAATATTCATACCACAATTAAGAAGAATTACATTAAAATTATGCCAAGTAGCACTCCGCATCAAAAATTCTGTTTTTATCATTTACCTACTCGAGGACGAGCAGGAATTAAGCTTGGGGATGCTTGATACGTCTCCAACGTACCTATAATTTTTGATTGCTCCATGCTATATTATCTACTGTTTTGGACATTATTGGGCTTTATTATCCACTTTTATATTATTTTTGGGACTAACATATTAACCGGAGGCCCAGCCCAGAATTGTTGTTTTTTGCCTGTTTTAGGGTTTCGAAGAAAAGGAATATCAAACGGAGTCCAAAAGGAATGAAACCTTCGGGAACGTGATTTTCTCAACGAACAAGACCCGAGAGACTTGGACCCTACGTCAAGAAAGGAAACAGGAGGCCATGAGGTAGGGGGCGCGCCCACCCCACCAGGCGCGCCCTCCACCCTCGTGGGCCCCCTGTTGCTCCACCGACGTACTCCTTCCTCCTATATATATCCACGTACCCCAAACGATCAGAACGGGAGCCAAAACCCTAATTCCACCGCCGTAACTTTCTGTATCCATGAGATCCCATCTTGGGGCTTGTTCCGGAGCTCCGTCGGAGGGGGCATCGATCACGGAGGGCTTCTACATCAATACCATAGCCCCTCCGATGAAGTGTGAGTAGTTCACCTCAGACCTACGGGTCCATAGTTAGTAGCTAGATGACTTCTTCTCTCTTTTTGGATCTCAATACAATGTTCTACCCCTCTCTTGTGGAGATCTATTTGATGTAATCTTCTTTTTGCGGTGTGTTTGTTGAGACCGATGAATTGTGGGTTTATGATCAAGTCTATCTATGAATAATATTTGAATCTTCTCTGAATTCTTTTATGTATGATTGGTTATCTTTGCAAGTCTCTTCGAATTATCAGTTTGGTTTGGCCTACTAGATTGATCTTTCTTGCAATGGGAGAAGTGCTTAGCTTTGGGTTCAATCTTGCGGTGTCCTTTCCCAGTGACAGTAAGGGCGGCAAGGCACGTATTGTATTGCTGCCATCGAGGATAACAAGATGGGGTTTTCTTCATATTGCGTGAGTCCACCCCTCTACATCATGTCATCTTGCTTAAGGCGTTACTCTGTTTTTAACTTAATACTCTAGAAGCATGCTAGATAGCGGTCAATGAGTGGAGTAATAGTAGTAGATGCAGGTAGGAGTCGGTCTACTTGTCTCGGACGTGATGCCTATATACATGATCATACCTAGATATTCTCATAACTATGCTCAATTCTGTCAATTGCTCAACAGTAATTTGTTCACCCACCGTAGAATACTTATGCTCTTGAGAGAAGCCACCAGTGAAACCTATGGCCCTCGGGTCTATCTTTATCATATTGATCTCCTACTACTTAGTTATTTACTTTGCTATTTACTTTGCCTTTATTTTACTTTGCATCTTTTATCATAAAAATACCAAAAATATTATCTTATCATATCTATCAGATCTCACTCTCGTAAGTGGCCCTATAGGGATTGCCAACTCCTATTTGTGTTGGTTGCGAGGATTTATTTGTTTTGTGCTGGTGCGAGGGACTCGCGCGTAGCCTCCTACTGGATTCATACCTTGGTTCTCAAAAACTGAGGGAAATACTTACGCTACTTTGCTGCATCATCCCTTCCTCTTCGGGGAAAACCAACGCAATGCTCAAGAGGTAGCGGTGCTTCCTTGACTTCAACCACCATTGTGTAGAGACTTGGTGATGTAGAAATTGCTCAAGATATGAGTGAGTTGCAATCTCATGGATTTAGATTCATCCAAGTACCTACGAGGGTTAGATAGCATGCAAGGGTGCAAATATATCCAAGACATATAAATAGCAACATGAAAGAAATATCAAGGATTAGTCAAGGGCTCATGCCTTGCATGTATCCAAATGGAGTTTCTACTCCAAGTTTGAAGCATCAATGATGTTCGATTCACCTCTCAAACGGCAAAAGACTTTCTCATCAAGCGGTTTGGTGAATATATCCGCCAATTGCTTATTAGTGCGGACATGCTTAAGATCAATGTCTCCTTTGGCAACGTGATCTCGAATGAAATGATGATGAACTTCAATATGCTTAGTTCGAGAATGTTGCACGGGATTGTGAGCAATCTTGATAGCACTTTCATTGTCACAAAGAAATGGAACATGTTTCACATATATTCCATAATCTTTAAGAGTTTGGGTCATCCAAAGTAATTGAGCACAACATGAACCAGTGGCAATGTATTCCGCTTCGGCGGTGGATAAGGATACCGAGTTTTGTTTCTTGGAAGACCAAGACACAAGAGATCTACCAAGAAATTGACAAGTACCCGAAGTGGACTTTCTATCAACCTTGTCTCCGGCATAGTCTGAATCGGAGTAACCAACAAAATTGAAAGAAGACCTCTTAGGATACCAAATGCCAAAATTTGGTGTGTGTATTAAGTATCTCACTATCATTTTCACAGCCTTAAGATGACATTCTTTAGGAGCCGCTTGATATCGTGCACACATGCACACACTTAGCATAATATCGAGACAAGAGGCACATAGATATAACAATGAGCCAATCATGGAGCGGTAAACCTTTTGATCAACCGGTTCACCATCTTTGGTCAAATCAAGATGTCCACTAGTAGGCATGGGTGTAGTCATACCTTTGCATTCTTGCATGTTGAACTTCTTGAATAAGTCCTTGGTGTACTTTGTTTGAGAGACAAAGGTACCTTTCTTAGTTTGTTTGATTTGCAAACCAAGAAATAATTTGATTTCACTCATCATAGACATCTCAAACTTCTCCGACATTAGCTTTCCAAACTTCTCACTAGAATGAGGGTTAGTCGAACCAAATATTATATCATCGACATAAATTTGGCACACAAATAGTTCTCCATTAACCCTTTTAGTAAAAAGAGTAGAATCTATTTTTCCAATTTCAAAGCCTTTTTCAATAAGGAACTTGGTCAAGCATTTATACCACGCTCTAGGAGCTTGTTTAAGACCATAAAGAGCTCTGTGAAGTTTGTAAACATGATTAGGTTTCTTAGGATTGACAAAGCCGGGAGGTTGCTTAACATAAACTTCCTCCTCAATTTCACCATTTAAAAAAGCACTTTTAATGTCCATTTGGTACAAGGTGATATCATGGTGATTAGCATAAGCAAGTAAGATGCGAATGGACTCAAGTCTAGCATCGGGGGCATATGTCTCACCATAGTCCATACCTTCGACTTGAGTGTAGCCTTGGGCGACTAGACGTGCTTTGTTGCGAACAAATTGTCCATCTTCATCTTGCTTGTTGCGAAACACCCATTTGGTACCGATGATGTTGTGGTCGTTGTCGGGCTTCTCAACCAATGTCCACACTTGATTTCTCTCAAAGTTGTGTAGCTCTTCATGCATGGCGTTTATCCAATATGGATCTTCTAATGCTTCTTCAACCTTCATAGGTTCAATGCTAGAGATGAATGAATAATGTTCACAAAAATTAGCCAAAAGAGTTTTAGAGCGAGTGATTCTCCCGGTTTGGATATCATTATAGATTTGCTCGACGGGATGGTCTTTGGCGACTCTTGCTCGAACTCGTGGGAGGTTTTGCTTGGCTCGGGGTGGAACATCCTCTTCATCTTGTTCTTCTTCTTGGCCTTCTTCATTGTTGACGTTGTCGTTCTCTTGTGGTGGTGGAGAAGGAGGTTGTTGATGTTCATCTTGGTGTACTTCCTCGTTTTCTTCGTCTTGGTGTGTCCCACTTGTGGATGCTTCCGTATCAACTCTTGGTTCACCTTGTCGTGAGGTGGAAGCTTCCACTTGGACGGACGAGGTACTCTCCTTCACCTCCGTTGGACGAATTTTGCCAATAGACAAGTCTTGGATTGCTTCCAAAGGGTCTTTGTCTCCTACATCAATTGTCAATTGCTCTACTTGCGAGCCGTTAGATTCATCAAACTTCACATCTACCGTCTGTTCAACCTTTCGGGTGAAATTGTTGTAGACACGGTAAGTGTGAGAGTTTGAACCATAACCAAGTAGGAAACCTTCATGAGATTTAGGAGCAAATTTAGAACGACGATGCATATCAAGAATGTAGCACTTTGAGCCGAATACTCAAAAGTATCCAACTTGGGGTTTGTTACCAGTGAGGAGCTCGTATGCCGTCTTGCCGAGTAGCTTGTGAAGATACAAGTGATTTGTTGCATGACAAGCTGTCTCAACCACTTCCGCCCAAAAGTGTTTTGGAGTCTTGTACTCATCAAGCATCGTTCTTGCCATCTTAATAAGAGTCCGGTTCTTCCTCTCAACAACTCCATTTTGTTGAGGTGTGTACGTAGCCGAGAACTCGTGTGAAATCCCTTCTTCGTCAAGAAAGGTGTCCACATTTGCGTTCTTGAACTCTGTTCCATTGTATCTCCGAACCTTCTTGATCTTCACTTAAAATTGATTTTGGACCTTGCTAGCGAAGTTTTTGAAGATCTTTTGGACCTGCGATTTATCATCAAGGAAGGACACCCACGTAAATCTTGAAAAATCACCGACTATGACTAGACCAAATGAGTTACCACCGAGACTCTTGTAGGCATTGGGACCAAAGAGATCCATGTGAAGTAGCTCGAGTGGTCTTCTCGTGGTCATGATGTTCTTCACGGGGTGAATCCCTCCAACTTGTTTTCCTGCTTGACAAGCACTACAAATTCTATCCTTGTCAAATATAACATCTTTTACTCCAAGGATATGATCACCTTTAACAAGCTTATCAAGATTTCGCATGCCCACATGACCTAGCCTTCTATGCCACAACCAGCCTTTAGAAGATTTAGCAATTAAGCAAGTTCTAGGTCGAGCCTTTTTAGTGAAATCAACAATGTAAAGATCACCTCTATGTATAGCGGTAAAGACCATTTTATGATTGTCTCTTCGAAACACCTAGCAATCTACTTCAGTAAATAGGACATTGAAACCGAAATCAGCAAGTCTAGATACTGAAAGTAATTTGTACCCAAGAGATTCAACGAGCATGACGTTTTGTATGGAGCTATCATGTGAGATGGCCACCTTACCGAGGCCAACCACCTTACCCTTTGAGTTATCGCCAAAAGTGACATACTTTAGAGGGTCGTCGTTTTCAGCAAGCTCACGAAACATATCTTTGTCTCCGGTCATATGATCAGTACATCCACTATCAAGAACCCATTCCTTTCCTCCATCCATGTAGCCGCGAATATTATCCATAAGACCAAAGTGTCTCATCACATCGTCAAGATCACTGTCACTATCATCATCCTCATCATAGTATCCATGTTCAACATCATCTTGTATTTGATCAATTCCTAGAGAGGGTAATTCATTAGATAAATGATCATCACAATGGTCACCTTTATGAATTCTAATAGCTTCAGATATGATATTGCTAATGATTCCAACATCTCCTTTAGCACGCGTGAGATTGGTAAGCTCAAATAGACAATCACCAAACATAGGATCACTAGAATTCATCTTACTCAAGGCAATAGACTTATGAAGAATTTCATCTAAGTTTTGCAAGGAATAGTTTGGAAATCTTTCCTCAAGAAATCTCCATATAGTGTAGGCACAATCAAGAGTAGGCAAACATCCAATCAAGTTTCTAGGCAAGCCTCTAGTGATAAGATTAACAGTTCTAAGGTTGCGGATCATGTCAATAGACTCGTCAAGGGTAGGATGCAAAGGATCAACATGAGGTGCACAAGGGCTAGTAATGTACTTGCTCAAATGATATTCATTTAAAATCTCAAGCATCTCATTTTTCCACTCATGAAAGAACTCTCCATCAAGAATAGGCACTCTACGTCTAATACTCCCCAACGTAGACTCATCCATCTTCCTCCAATGGTGATTAAACCAAAGCAATGGAGACCAAATCTCTGATACCAATTGAAAGGATCGAGAAGTGGAGTCTAGAGGGGGGGTGAATAGACTCTACTCAAGAAAAGTTGCAGTTTTTAATTTCTTTAGGTTTAAGTAGAGTTTTGGCACAAGTTTAAACATTCACAATACATATCAAGCAAGCATGACAAGATTATATGAGCAGCGAAAACTAAAGCATGCAAGTCGCAAGAATGTAAAGGGATGGGATTGGAGTGTGCAAACGCAATTGGAGACACAGAGATTTTTGGCGTGGTTCCGATAGGTGGTGCTATCGTACATCCACATTGATGGAGACTTCAACCCACGAAGGGTAACGGTTGCGCAAGTCCACGGAGGGCTCCACCGACGAAGGGTCCACGAAGAAGCAACCTTGTCTATCCCACCATGGCCGTCGCCCACGAAGGAATTGCCTCACTCGGGTAGATCTTCACGAAGTAGGCGATCTCCTTGCCCTTACAAACTCCTTGGTTCAACTCCACAATCTTGACGGAGGCTCCCAAGTGACACCTAGCCAATCTAGGAGACACCACTCTCCAAGAGGTAACAAATGGTGTGTTGATGATGAACTCCTTGCTCTTGTGCTTCAAATGATAGTCTCCCCAACACTCAACTCTCTCTCACAGGATTTGGATTTGGTAGAAAGAAGATTTGAGTGGAAAGCAACTTGGGGAAGGCTAGAGATCAAGATTTATGTGGCTGGAATGGAATATCTTGACCTCAACACAAGTGTAGGTGGTTCTATCTTAGAAAATGTATGTTGGAAGTGTAGGCATGTTCTGATGGCTCTCTCCACGAATGAAGAGTGGGTGGAGGGGTATAAATAGCCTCCACACAAAATCTAACCGTTACACACAAATCACCAAACTCGGTGGGACCGAATCATGAAACTCGGTCAAACCGATTCAGTTCGAAATGTGACCGTTAGGCATTTCGGTGGGACCAATGTGCTAGGGTTAGGGTAAAGCCTCATCTCGGTTTGACTGATTACACAAACTCGGTGAGATCGATTTGGGTAATAAGAAAAACAGAGAGTTGGCCAAGCAAACTCGGTGGGAAAGATTGCATGTCTCTGTGGGACCGAAATTATTGCAATAGGCAACAGAGAGTTTGCAAGCCCATCTCGGTGAGACCGAGATCCCAGTGAGACCGAATTGATTAGGGTTTCTAGCAGTGGCTATGTCAACTGAACTCGGTGGCGCCAGATAGAAAGTTTCGGTGGGGCCGAGTTTGACTTTTGGTTTGGGACAAATGTGGATATGAGAAAGTGGTTGAGGGCTTTGGATCATATCACTAAGCACTTTGAGCAAGCAAACCATTGAGCAACACCTCATCCCCTCTTAATAGTATTGGCTTTCCTATGGACTCAATGTGATCTTGGATCACTAAAATAAAATGTAGAGTCCTGAGCTTTGAGCTTGAGCCAATCATTTGTCCTGAGCATCTTGAAGGGGTTCCACATCCTCTAGTCCATGCCACTCCATTGTTGAACTTATCTGAAACATGCTAGGTAGAAGCATTAGTCCAACAAGAGATATGTTGACATTAATTACCAAAATCACCCAGGGAGCACTTGTGCTTTCACTTGGTGTTCGCGTCTCCTTCCCGGATCCACCGCAGCCGTGAGCACTGGCGCTCAATGGTACGTTGCAGAGAGGACATCCCCAGGGCCGCCAGTTTGATAGTCTTGCGAAGCCAAAGCTCAGCGGGGGTGATAGCACGCTCCTCCATGGCGCGGTCAAACCTGAGGATGACATAGTTAGCAATAGTGATCTGCGTCTTGATGTTGCCAGACTTCCTCTGTCCCCAAGCTTGCAGCGCGACAGCAATATTTCTCAAAAGCGCATCCATCCTCTCGAAAGGATCTACTATGTTCTCACCGCATATCCCATGCATCCCGAACAGCTTGATCAAACCCCTCCAGTTTGGTCCAGTACATCTCAAAATAGAATCTTCTCTTGTGGTAGAAAGGAGCTGAAGTAGACAGGTGGAGCGGGCCATGGTCCGATATGTTGGTGGATAAAGCTTGGAGGAGGACGTCCGGGTGAGAAAGCTCCAAGTCCACAGTCACCAACACACGATCAATCTTCGTCATCACTGGTTGTTCCTTTTCATTAGTCCACGTGAATCTTCGGCCATGCATGTAAACCTCCTTAAGTTCATTGTTATCCACGAACTCCTTAAATCTCCTCATGATGCGTCTGTTGATGTTATTATTGCTCTTGTCATCCGCCTGAAGGATCATGTTAAAATCCCCCAAAACCATCCATGGCCCAGGGCAGGCCGCACGCAGGGCATGAAGATCACAGAGAAATTGAGATTTGGGACCCTCACCTTGCAGGCCGTACACCACCATAACCCACCAAGTTGATCCGCCCTTATCATGCACGAGCCCTGTGATAGAGTTAGCGTCACGCACTATGTTATTCACAGATAGCACCGTGCTATTCCAAGCAAGAATAATGCCCCCACGAGTCTCCTCAGCCGGCACATAGTCAAACCCATCGAAAGATGGGCCAATGCATTGTTTAATGATGAAAGGATCAAATACACCGAGTTTAGTCTCTTGAAGACACAAAAGGTTAACCTTGGCCGCCACTACAAACTCCCTAACTACATGCTTCTTGGCAGGGTTGTTAAGACCTTCACGTTCCAACACAACACATGTGGGTTATGATCCATAGACATTGCAAGGAAAAACTACCACCTCCAAACCCAGTGATCAAGTTGGGCTTGCCACCACCGTGTTGTCGGCCCTCAGTTCGCATGCCGGAGGCACCTCCTTCCCAAACAAGGCAACGATCACTTTGATATACTACTCGCGGAGAGGGGAGTCGAAGATCTCCGCAAGCTCGGCAATAGAATCCTCATTTCCTTCTATATCTTCCGGGACCAAACCTAGTGCCCGCATGAGCACGTTCTTCGCCTGCGTAGCCTTCATGGGAATCGAAGACATCGCATGCTTGGCACCTCGAGTAGTGCGGCACGACGTGAATGGCTCTGCTTCCGGTTGCAGCGATGATTGAACTTCCTGAAGGAGAGGGGGCACCAGCTTGCGAACTAGGGCATTGCATAACCACTTCAATTTTCCGAAAGCAGCGACCTCCTGTGGCTTCATGCCACCATTGCATGCCAACTCCCCGCTCTGCATGTCGCAATTTACGTGAGCATTTTGCTGGCCAGTCTCAAACTCCTGCATGGCCGCCACTTGTCCAGAAACCACCTCGTCCCCACCTTCTTGGGGATCCGCGCCAATCATTGTCACCAACCCACCCTGCGTTATGGGCTGGGCACTGATCCTTACAGATCCACCGCTCCCGCCTGGTCTCCAATAGGCCCGGGTGGGGCTGGCTCCTGCGCGAGCCTGATGGGATCCGGTGTGGAGGGCAAGATCACAGCCTGCATGCGGCTCTCCGCACTTCCAGACGCAACTGCAGCCTTGTCTCCCCTGTCGCGTAGCTCTGTCCCGTGTTCCTGTCCCGCAACCGCCGCCAAAGTGGGGGCCGCTGGTGTTGCCACATCCGCAGTGGGGCCATCCAACTGCGGCGACAAACCTGACCCTCCAATCACGTCCGTGGTCATGCTCGGCCGGACAGCCTGTAGCCGCATCACCTCGGGCTCGCCAACGTTATCCACCAAGGTCACATCTATCCGAACAGCACGACTCATGATTGGGGCCTGGGTGTCCATCCGATCTGCTTGCTGCATGATTGGTGCCGGACTCCTCGCCCCCTCTCCACCAGTCCGTTCTGGAACAACCGGACCCACCACCTACCTCGTCGAAGCGCACGCGCCAGAGGAATTCAAAATTCGAACCGTCTCCGCCGCATCCTTCTCCACTTGACCGGGCCCAGAAGCGATCCGGTCAAAAGCAGACTAACGCAACGTCAGCCTATCGTGAACGCGGACCCAGTCCCACCACGGCTTCTCTCTCTGGCCTGAGCCATGGGGGGAATCTTCCACTCTGACGGTGGCACGATGCTGCGGGCCACGCCGCTGGCATACCTCCGGCCACCGCCCATCCCGCCGGCATTGTCACCCTGCAAGTCGCGGACCCAACTGAAATATACATGCAGGCAAAACCAGCGCGGATAATAAACACGCCCTTAGAGCATCTCCAACAAGCGCCGGTCGCGCCGCGCGCAAAAAACAGATATGCCGTGCACGCATCGCCTAGTTTGGCGCGGCACGCAGCGCTGGCTCCAGCAGCCGTGCTAAAATGCAGTGCGCGCGACTCGCACAAACAACATATGCATTCGAAAACAGAAGCAAAAAGATCAAAACAAACAAAAATAAATAGTTGAATTTCGTTTATTACAACTCAAACAAAAACAGTTTATCGTTCAATACAACAAATAGTGCAATTAAACACAACAAATAGTTCAACAATACAATAACGAACGCACAAATCATGATGCTCTTTGTCGTCCATTCCATGCCCATCACTCCTCAATGAGATCCTTCTGAAGATCATTATGCGCCGCGGGACGTCGAATTGCATGATAGGAGGCAACAAAACGGGCCACCCTTTCAGCCCTCCGTCGCACTCGCACTGGATGTTCCAAGAGCTCATACTAAGAGTAGTCTACATCTTGGCCACGCTCATTCTCGATGATCATGTTGTGCATGATCACACAAGCGTGCATTATGTACCAAAGCATCTTCTGATCCCAAAATCTAGCCGGTCCTCTCACAATAGCAAATTGGGCTTGCAAAATCCCAAAAGCTCTCTCCACATCTTTTCTAGCCGCCGCCTGAGCATTGTGGAAATCAAGATTTTTCTTACCTTCTGGCTTTTTCAACGGCTTGACAAAGGTTTGCCACTTTGGATAGATGCCATCCGCTAGATAATAGCCATAGTTGTATGTACGGCCATTTGCTACAAACTGCACCGGTAGCAGCTCCCCATTTGCAATCTTACTCATCAATGGTGACCGGTTGACAATATTGATGTCATTCAAAGATCCAGGCATTCCAAAGAATGCATGCCAAATCCAAGTCTCTTGATCGGCCACCGCTTCAAGGATTATAGTGGAACCTTTTTTTGCCGTGGAATTGCCCATGCCATGCCTTTGGACAATTCTTCCAAGTCCAATGCATGCAATCTATTGAGCCAAGTATGCCAGGAAAGCCGCGAGCTTTGTTCATTGCCAAAAGCCTTGCGACGTCTTTAGCGTTGGGAGATCTCAAATACTCCTCGCCAAACACTTCCACAATTCCGACTACGAAGCGCTTGACGCACATGATGGCTTGGCTCTCACCCATAGCCAAGTGATCATCAACTAGATCAGCCGGTATACCGTATGCCAACATACGCAAAGCGGCTATCACCTTCTGAAAGGTGCTATGCCCGAGCTCTCCGGCGGCGTTCCTCCTTTGCTGAAAAAAGCGGTCATGGCTCGCTAGTTTCTGTGCAATTCGCCTGAACAACTCGGTGCTCATCCTAAATCGGCGACGAAAATACGACTCTGGATATGTGGGATTCTCCGCAAAATAATGTCTGATCAATCTGCTGTGGTCATCGATCCTATCCCTCCAATTTTTTTGCCGACTCATAACCGAACCACCGTGCTTCGATTTTTTATTAATATGCACAGCTAGGATCATTGCAAGATCCTCCTCCTCTTCCATATCAAATTCTTCTTCGGAAGAATCATACGACGAACTCATCTACAATGTTGAATACTATGCTATAAATAAAAAACTACAATCAACATGCACGAAATTCATGGCTTTTGAGCAATACATACCTTCTAAGCGTTTTGTCGAACACCTTGCGGGCGCTGAGCGGCAGCGAGCGCGCGGGCGCTGTTCGTCGGAGGACCAGCACGCGCGCGGGGCGGCGGGACTAGAGGGGGGCCGGAGAAAGCGCGCGCGCGGCGGGGATAGGCCGGGGAAGCGTCGGAACGGTCGGCGGGTGGCGCGGTCGGCGGCGGTGGCGCGACTGGAGTGGGGTGGGAGGTGCGAGCGAGCGCGGGAGAGTCCAGCGTGCGGGAGCGGGCGCAGCAAATAAGCGGCGCGCGATTGCGTTTCGCCCGCGCGCTGGACTACGTATGCCGCGCGCGCTGTTTTCACGCGCCCGCTGGAGCAACTATTCCGGTTGCGCGCACGCTAAAATGGGGATTTTGCGGCGCGGCGCTAGTTTGGCGCGCCTATTGGAGATGCTCTTTAGGGCCAGTTTTTTTCACTTTATATTTAGTTAAGGTCTAATTAGCTAGGATCGTAAAAAAAATATGAAGTGACGATTTTAGGAGAAGCTGGGGAGGGGGGCGATTCTCGGAGAAAGCTTATTATGGTACGGGTCGCCATAAGCGAGATGTAGTCGCCTAGAATAGGAGCACTAGTCACCTTATCCTCCGGCTAGCCGTTCGCGTGCAGCCGTTCTATCTCTCGCCAAACATTTTCTCTTGGAAGGCATTCGTTTTCCTTTTGTCTCTTTGAGAAAAGTATCTTCCTTGTAAGCCATCCCGCATCCGGGCAGTGTAAGTCAACCACTCCACTCCCGCGCGCTCCCCTCTCGCGGCTTCGGTTCTTCCGCCCGCCGCCGATTGCTGCCGAGATGAGGTCGCAGCTTGATGCCGCCGCCACTGCGTCTTCGCCGCCGGCGTCCGCTCTCCGCCCCTGTCCGCCTCGGGCCCTCCTTAGGTGCACCCGGTACTGTTGATTACATTATGTTGCACGCATGCGGCGGCCTTGAACGCGGCGATGATTTGATCTATCGCTGCTCTTATCCACATCCTAATTCCTGCTCGTGCACTCTAGGGTTTGCGCGTTCCCCGGGCGGTTCCGCGTCAGGCGCAGTGACGGGATCAGGGTTAGCTGCTCGGCTAGCCATCTTCCGAGCGGCATCAAACGAGGTTCGTGGTACTAAATGCAGCAAACTCTTCCTTCGATACTTAGCCAATTACTACCTCTGTAAACTAATATAAGACGTTTTAGATCACTAAAGTAGTAGTGTTCAAAACGTCTTAGAGGGAGCAGCTGTCTACAACTCTAGGCAGAGAGTTGTAATAGCAGTGGCGGAGGTTGACAAAGTTATTTCGGGGGGCCAAATAGAATATACTCCCTCTGTCTCAAAATAAGTGTCTTAACTTTGTACTAAGTTGAGACACTTATTTTTTGGGATGGAGGGAGT
>NC_041380.1:220835436-220855838 GCF_002162155.2 Triticum dicoccoides
TCATCATAGATCGTTATCGATTATGTACGTGTTCTCTGTTTAAGCTTTACCTTATCATAGGAGGAGCAAGAGTGTTCAAATCGGCAAAGAGAACATGCGGAAAGGAGACGGAGTCTAATGTGAACACGCCAACCACGTCGGAGGCAGAAAATCACCTACACTTTCCTGTTAAGGTGATCTTTTTTTATTGTTTCACTGGTGTACTCCCTCCGTTCCTAAATATTTGTCTTTGTAGACATTTCAAATGACTACTACATACGGATGTATGTAGACATATTTTAGAGTGTATATTCACTCATTTTGCTCCGTATGTAGTCACTTGTTGAAATGCCTAGAAAGACAAGTATTTAGGAACGGAGGGAGTACTATTCAGTTGTTTGATCACCTGGCCTGATGCATGGGCATATGGGCTTAGTCTGAAAAAATCCAACCTGTAGTCAGGGGCGGAGCCAGCCCTGCGGGCCGCCCCGGGCCGCCATTGTGCACTGTAGCAGTTGTGTACAGTAAATAATTTTAACGATAGATGGATCATGGAGGGGACATGTGATTTTTCGCTTATGTGGACAATGTGAGTGCATGGAGCCATTGATTGCTTGTGAGAGCATCTAAATGATTCTATGGTTATTTGTGTTATGAAAGCAACTTGTCTCTATTACATAGTCCATGGGGCATATATATATATATTACACATGACTTGGGATACAAGAAAAGAAGGACTCCTAGACCAATACTAATACTTCCTCACACCCCTGCAAAGCGTATGCAATAGCATTGTATTTGAAGAAGTGTAACACAAAAATGATAATTCAAATCCATGTCTAGAGAGTGCCGTCGTAGCATGAAGAGTCTTCAAAACCTGTCGCGTCAAACCAAAGGGGGATAACAAAGAGATGGCACATCAAAGAAAGACATTGCATCACTTGAAGATACAACTGAAGTATCAAGAGAAGATGGGTTATCAAAATAAGATGGCACATCAATGAATAAAGCATTGCGGAAAAAAATCATGGCCCATGACAACCGACGGCAAAAGAAGCTCGACGGCTAAGGCACAATGGGTGTAGATCAACAATGCAAAAAGAGTCCAGCAAATCCTATATAAAACAACAAGGGCAAGTAGGCCACAAAAGTTGTATATAAAGGATCAGGACTAGAGAAAGGCTGACGGACAAAAGTTAGGTGGACTCGCATGGCATGAGAAACACAAAATATCAACGGATTTGGTGGACGCATCAAAAAATATAGCAAACTAGACTAGATGTGATAGCAGAGGAAGTAAATCATGAGGGCGAGGGCCAAAACCAAGTAGATCAACTAACATAGCCTGCGAAAGACGACTGAGGGAATAGTAAGCCTCATGCACTAGCCAACCAACCAAAAGTACGAACTGATGGAAAGGGCTAGGCAATCCATATATACACTTCAACACCCCTTTCACGTGTGACACAGGAAGTTAACACGTGGATACACTCAGAGGTATGGCTCAAGAGGCCTATACGTGGACACAAAGGGGGCAACAACAATTTTTAGATAAATTGCGAAAGCCAGGACTTGAACTCAAGACCTTAGGCTCTGATACCATGTTAAGCTTCATGCACTAGCCAACGCAACCAAAAGTCCGAACTGATGGAAAGGCCTAGGCAATCCACATATACACTTCAACAACTACAACTTGCGTCTACTAGAGATACGGAAAGAGATCACATAAGGAAAGAGATCACATATGAGTCATCTAGTCCTACTGTCAAACATAACCCAACCTTGTATTCCCCTTCGTGCCACCCATGAAGAAGAATCCCAAGGCACTCACCCGGTTGGCAAGTTTTATTTATCAAGGTTGAAGTTGTATTATAATCTATCAGCTATCAAGATTAAGGGTGGGCAAGTTTTAGCAATTATTAGTTGAAGTTGTGCTATGGTCAAGTATGTAATGTCGAAGTCATCCATAACTGCAGACACGACTATTCAAATAAATTTAACCCTGCAGGGTATGGGTATACCACTGTTAAACCGTAACGTGACTACCACTCTTAAAGTCGTGTGCCAAAACACATATTCCGCGAAAATCACACCTCAATTGTATGCTGGCAGATCGATAGCCCTCAAACACTTCCTTGACGTTGCAAACAAGTCCAAGGAACAACCTAACTAAGTTTAACATAAATCGAGAGTTCGGCCCTAGCTCCGAGTCGGACTCAACCATTGTGTACATGGTGAGGTCGGCTAGAGCCCCACAAAGGTAACTGCTCACCGATGCGGCTGTTTTACATGTATACGTTGGCATACCATTCATCCATCATAATCATCATCGTAACAATAATATAAACATGTAACATGCGTATGCCAAATGGAAAGCCCGAATTTGTGGTCCTTGGACAAATTTGTGGTCTCGGGTAGTAGGTCGTGAGAGGGGCCCATATTCCCCCCTCCCAACGGAAGTCTGGCATGCTCATCTTGGATCAAGATAATGGGAACTAAGTTTCTAGGTCGGCTCGAGTGGAACAAAGCACCGGGACATAAAGCCTGGCCTCCCACCGTTACCTCCCTAACTTACCATCACATTCCACAACATTGCATAATTAAACTTTATAACAATAAATGATTGTATCAGAGCCAAGTTAATACTATCCACCAACAACGCAAGATAAGAGCTACAATACGAGGGCAAAACCCTAAGCATGACCACGACAAGCGCGGCTAAACACTGGAAAGCTTGCCTAGAATCCATACCTGGTACATTTGCAGACCTTTCTCATATCCAATGTCATCTCCGGATCCTATCCGCGGAGAAGCAAAACAATGGAAAGCAATCAATGGATGCATCTTATAACTACGACAAAGATACAACATGCTCATGGAATGCAATTCATGACATGACATGGATGATAAGCAACATTACCCTAATGCAACATGAATCAAGGTTCAATGGAATTAACATGTAATGGATAACACATGTTCAATTAATGCAACAATTAAGGATGATGGTTGAATGTTGATTATACTTAGCATTACATTAAGTGTGGTGAACATGGGTGTACATGGCATAAGATGGAGATGGATTGTAGTAAATCTATCTACACATATTACATGGAGTGGAATTTTTTTTATATAAAGCATTTCCAATTACCTCATATAAAGAAAGGTTAATTATGGATTAAGCCTAACTCCAATAGTTGATGCAACATCCATGAAAATGACATATTACTGATCTTTGCACCATGCTGATCAAAATGGCATATTGAATCATGTTAAGCTAAGATAGGATGATTTAGTTATTAATTAGGCATTTTAAATAATGCATTAATGCTAATTAAATGGATGCAACAATTTAAAATGCTCTAACATGGATGCAACAATTTAAAATGCCCTAACACGGATGCAAATGACAATTCATGATCTATACATTTTTCTGATCAAGATTCATATATAATATGTTTAATTTGGAGCTATGGATTAAAAGATATGAATTATAGAAGTTTAGGTCATTTTTGGAATTTATAATTCAAAAGAATTCAAGGTATAACGCCTAGAAACTAAATGCACCGGAGCCTAGCTAGCCATAACAACTGACTAGTGGGACCAAGGGGAGGTTGACGAGGCGTTGGTGCAGTAGCGTGGGTGTGGGGTTTCCTCATCGGGGCTAGACCTAAGCCACGGTGGCTGATTGGTGGGAGGAAGGGGCCCACAGTCGGAGGTGTGGGTGCATGGTGGCTAGCCGGGGACGCCGATGGGTGGGACCAGGGGTCCATATGGTAGGTTCTTGCTATGTGTTAGGTGCTACCGAGGCTATAACTAGCTGCATTCGCTGACGGGTGGGGCCTAACTGCCACATGTCGTGGTCAGCGATGGACCTTGGACCCTCACGGTCAGATGCGCAGCGAATCGACCGGATCGGCTGGAAGTGTGTGTGTGTAGAGAGAGAGAGAGAGCTGACAGGCGCAAGGACAGGGCCTATGAGTTGGTGACTTAGGTTGCGGTGGCGCGTTGGATTTGAACGACGGTGACCTATAGAGTGGCGGATGGACCTGGCCAGCGATTTTGACATGTGCGATCGGACAAGCGAAGCGAGCCGCGTCTACCAGCACAACGCACGCAATCGGATGAGGATGTGAAAGTCGTCGTCGGCGAGGTGTAGCGGCAGGTGCCCTCGGGTGTGTGTGATGCGTGGTGCGGGAGCTTGCTAACCAGTGGGTGGATGTCTGGGAGTGGGCTACGAGTGATTGCGAGGCGGATGGCGCAACCGACAAGAGCAGATGGTCACCAGAACAACGCCGGCGACCATGCAGTGCGGCCGCCGACGGCGGTGCTCGTGGAAGCGGTGCAGGTGGATGAAACCGGGAAGGGGAAGTGAGAGGAAAGATGTGGCAGCTCACCGCGGGGATGTTGGCGTAGTCAAATGGGGCGGAGGACGCCCGGTGGTGGCGAAATTGGCGGCAAGTCGGCATTACCCGAAGGGGAAGAAGAGGATGAAGCGCTCGTCTCCTTGCGTCTGGGCTTGATCTGGTTGGTGAAGAGGAAGAAGGAGTTGTGGCGTATCCCCTGGACATGGCCGCAAGGACGGAGGAGGACGGTGGCCACTCCGGCGACGAGCTCGTGCTGTTGGCTATGCTCGGTTGGCTTGGGGAAGAAGGAAATAATAGGGGAGGGGCTCATCAGCGCCGCGGAAGAGAGGGGAGAGGCTAAGGTTAGGGTTGGAGGGGAAAGGGGGTTTTATGGTGGGCGATGATAAGAGAGCTCTTGCCAGCAAAATCACTACTTGTGATGCAAATGCCTCTCTCCCAGATTCAGAAAAAGGAAGGAAGAGGGCCTCTCGACGGGAGTGATTCCCTGAAAAGAGATCGTTCCCAGCATCCTCGAGTTCGTAGTCAAACTCACCTTCATCCACCTTTCATGAACTGGCGCGGGCATGCGCCGATGTCTAGAGCAGGAGATGGAAGCTTGGGTTGAGGAGGCTTTCAACGAGTCATCAAAGGCGAGAGATCGGTTATATTCGGATTTGTTGGCAACTCAGCCTCTTTGACAATGAGCTTTTGTTTGAGTGTATAGCCGAGGTTAAGTGTTCTGGCTAGAGGAAAAGGGCAGAAAGAGAGTTGATTACAACTGCGCGAAAGGAATTCGTTGAGACCTATCCGAACCAGCCTCTTTGACATGAGCTTTTGTTTGAATACGTCGGTACTTAAGTTTTTTGATGGTGTGAAATGGGGTATGGGCATGTGCTAGTTTCATATACTTATATATGAGGCCCCACTGTTTTCCCCCCATTATATGATTCTCAATTACCTTTTGCCTGGTTTTTATATGAGGTGCAGGCCGTCGGCGCTCATGGCCGACGTCGGAGCGGAGGGGGATGTCTCTCCCGGGAGGAAGACGACAAGCACAAGGCAGGTGGTCTAGGCTGGGCTTTAGCGGGTTAGGTGGGGAGGTGGGCTTCCTGGCGGTTGGAAGAGAGGCCGAAGGGAGAGAGAAGAGATGGGCTGGGTGGGTCACTGGGCTGTGTTGTGCTGCTGCCTCTCCCAATTCTCTTCTCTTTTCTTTTCCCAGAAATAGAAAAAGCAGAGTATAGGAATTAATTGAGGCCCCAAAACAATTTAGAAAATTCTGAAACTTGTTGTGGACCTTGCTGGAATATTTCCAAGCCACCATAAACATTTCAGGAATTTTCGACAAGGAAAATATATGCATTATTTAATAACACATAAATGGGTTTTGAATTGGGGGTAGGTGATGGAAGAGGGATCAAATAGTGAGATAAATTGGGGAGCCTCTAGATGTGACATAAAGGCTATGTGCAAAGTATGAGAGTCTATCTCACACCAAAAGACCGAAAGGGAGAAGGCTCAAGTTAATTATTAATAAATAAAATATCAATGTAAATTATTGAAGATATTTATTATAGCTTCCTAATACCATTGGAAGAATATTGATAGTGTTTTCAAGAGAATTCACCATGTGAAATCCTTCAGTTTAAATAGATAAAAGATCTATGCAATTTATTTAATTGGATTTAATTAGGTTGGCAATTTTAATAAGGTTGAGGTTTTAATCAACCTCATTTCAAATTAAAGCATGCTGACATGATGCAAAAATAAAAATAAAAATCAATTCCTATTTAGGTTACTGCCCCAGGATGTTGCACGTAGGACGAGAGATACGAGGGAATCTGTGTGGTGGCAGGAAGAAGTGGAAGTAAAAGGGAGGTAAAAGACGAGGTAAGGCTCGTGCGCTGGCGAGCAGCCTTACTAGCGGGCCCACCAGACAGCTAGGGAAAGAGGCAAGAGAAAGGCCACCTGGGCCGAATTTGGCCCAGTTAGGGTTTGGCTGACTATTTCTCTTTTTATTATTCTTATTATTCTTATTGTCTTTGTCCCCTCTAATTGCACAAATGGTTTAGTATAGCACTTTACACTACTATGAAAATTTTCAAGGATTTTCAAATGGGTATTTGACTGCCATATTGATTCAAACCCAATTTTGCCCCAATTTGGGTTTGAACTGCAAGTAGGCGAAATATGGCTCCACAAGTCATGAATATTTTACTGGAGGTTATGGGCATCTTATTATCCCCAGATATTATTTTTCATGAATTTTTATCAAGAGAATCATCACCAGACAATTAGATTACAGTTCTTCCAATTTTTTGAATTTGAACAAAAGCACTTGATTGAAATACCAAAACTAAGCCAGAAGTTTTGGGGTTAAAAGCAGGGGTTGGTTATGACAACTGTGAGCTAGCAAAACTACTAGCTCAGAGGTTTGATGACTACTCATGCACAACATTCACTTGGGGCAGATTTGAGACTAATGCAAAGTTTTTTAGGGTTTTGGCTTTGAAACTATATGATGAGATCATGCCATGAAATGCATTATGTTACATGATGCTTCCATACTCTATTACAACTCCTGATAAGCAGGTTTTCACAATGGGTCATTACACTTTGCAACAAATATACTATCAATGTACCTTCTGTTTCCTGAATATCCCATGCCTGTTCAACTTTGCAGGGAAACAACATGGTGAATATAGTAAGCATCACATTCTGCCTTCTACACAGAGTTGTTATAGGCCAGATGCAGTTAATGATGAAATCATTCCCCAGGATATCACAAAATATTACAAGTTTGCCATTTGCTTGCATATCTGATCCTATTAGAACACCTGTGCCTCTTAAGCTAGATGTGACTCTTCCACCACTGCCTGATGTCAGATGGAGTATTTCACGCTTGTACTATCTATTCAATACACAGCTTGACCGAAACATTGCCTTGTAAGTGAGTATATCTAGTTTTTACTAGCTAGACATGTATATTTGGTAATGTGCAATGCCTCTTTGATCGTACTACTACACTTGCCAGGCTGCCACCTTTCTGCGCATTCCAAAAGTTCATCCTAAGTTACGCATAATAACTGAAGTTTCTTGCTCATGGTGAATTAACCTGGTACTTTGTCTTCACTATATCTTCAAAGGTCTATTATCACTTTGCTCGTCACATGCTTTTCTATTGTGTTCGTTGGAGGATTGCTATTTCATAAGTTCAGGTCTGTAACTTTCTTATTTGAAAGGGCTTGAATTTTCTGATTTATTCTTCTCTATTTGTCAGAGAGGATATCCTACATCTTCACTAGTCAGTACTAACATAAATGAAATATACTGGTTTCTATTTTAGGAAGAAAGAACAGCCTCTGGAGGACTGCTTATGGGAAGCTTGGGCATGTCTATGTTCATCATCTACTCATCTGAAAGTAAGTGCTAGTTGCTTTCTGGGTTCAGAACAATATGTGCACTTAGTTATTCAATACTGTCTTTTCTTAGGTAATATCTTTGACAAATCATTCTGTAGATATTTCCCTTTTAGAGGACTCTTTTTGATACATTCTTTTGCTTGTTTTCACAGCAAAGGACACGTATTGAGCGTCTTATTGGGTTCTTTCTTGCTATCTGGGGTATATTGTTCTATTCTCGTTTGTTAAGCGCGATGACAGAACAATTTAGAGTGAGTTTTTTTTAAGTATTCTACAAAACTGAGGTGAAAAATCTTTACACAGAGCAAGTCTTTATCTGTCACCTGGTTTTACAGACCCAAATGCATAAGGTAAGGGAAGGAGCCCAGTTGCAGGTCCTTGAGGAGGATCATATCGTTATCTGTGGAGTCAATAGTCATCTGACGTCCATATTGAATCAGTTGAATAAGTTTCAGGAATCAGCAATTCGCCTAGGTACTGCTACAGCAAGGTAACTGACGGATAACATAGCATTTTGGCAATATGTATTTACACAATTTTATACAGCCATTTACTTTCTTTGAACAATGTGAAGGAAGCAGAGAATTCTCCTTCTCTCGGAACTTCCCAGAAAGCATATTGAGAAGCTTGGAGATACCATATCTAAAGATTTAAATCATGTTGATGTATTCACCAAGAGGTACAACGTTATGCAATTCTTCTTGTGATGCTTTCTGAATGCATGCAACTTGTTTTCAGTTTTTAACCCTTAGAACAGATGTTCCAATTGATATGTGAAAACTGACTTCACTTAAAATTTCAGTTGTAGCCTTAGCTTGACAAAATCATTCGAGAGAGCAGCAGCAAACAAAGCAAAGTCTATAATCATCTTACCATCAAAAAATGAACGGTATGTATATAACCATATAGGCATATGCCTTTATGTTTGCTGACTGGAAATAATTTGGGAGAAGGGAGGGTTGTTGTGTTTTTATGTACTAGTGCATGCTATCTTTGTGGGCCATCAAACTCCTGTGTGCATGTGAATCCATTGTTCTAGTGTTGGATAGGACAATTGAAACTTTTCATTTCAATGGTTTGAGGTGAATAACTTGAAAAGAAGCCGTGGCTATTATTAGAAAACATACCAAGACGAACTCTTTAAAGAAAATTCATGTATTTTCCTATTGAACATCGATGGCATATGGTACATTTTGATATATTATTTCTGAGTACCAACACTTATGTGAAAACAAATATGTGCCTGATTTGGTATTGTCTGAGGATCGAATGTAGGCATTCGCCCCTACACGGCTGGCCATGACGCCCTGCCAGGTTGAGAAGAGAGGGAGACACTATAATTTATGATTAGTGTTTGCCTAATTCTCAATGTTCAAGATGGTTGTTCTTTTATAGTATCGGCTAGTATCTAACCAATCAAATCTTATTCCTAAAATACACTCCCTCCGTTCCAAAATAATTAAAGTATTGGGTGTGTCCTAAGTCAAACTTGTTTAAGCTTGACCAACTTTATAGAAAAATGTGTGAAGATGTAAAATAGCAATGTGAGCGATACAAGAGAGCGTCCCCCGACCCTCTAAAGATGTGCCTGGCATAGCACGAGAAGACACAAGGAGTAGTGCTTGGGATTCCTCAAGCATGAAAGCTTCAATCTCGGTCAACAACGATTCATGGAGCTCGGCGAGGTGATCAGGGTCCATCCCCGAACCCAAGTACTCCCCGAGCACCAACTGCGCTTCGGTGGGCCATCCAGGAGGCCCATCACTGGCGAGGCAGTAAAAACAGGTTTGAGAGGCTCACGGAGTTTTTTTGGGGTCGACCAACGTAATTAATGCATGCCTGCATGCCTATGGTGGTATACATTTCGTAGATACTCATCATGAGTCTACAACATGACGAGTCGTCTTGTCCCAAGACGATAATGCCCGGTGCCCATTAGGGATGTGACAAGCGCCCTATCTTTTTGACTTTAACTCCACTGCAAGTGATGTATCTACAACAACCTTGTGCCATTTACAGACCCAGTGAGCTGTCAATGGCAGGGGAGGACGGAGGCCATAGGCCTATATAACGTATAAGGATTAGTTCTCTCTGCGAGCTCAATAGAAGACTAGAGCTAGGAGAAGAACAATAGAGCTATACCGAGCAATAGAATTGCCCTGAGCAGTAGCTTGTAGCCACTCATATAAGCTGGTCAAGAAATAGAGTAGGACATAGGATATTACACCTCGCGGTGGCTTGAACCTGGGTAAAAAACCCGTGTCTCTGACGTGAAGTTTGCTGAACAACTAAAAGGGGGCTATCTGTCGCGCCAGGTAGGGGGCTAAGGCTTTAGTTTTCTTCACCTCCTCATCAGCCATGCCCAAACGCGGAGCACAGTCAAAACGAGGGCCTCTTCGCCGGCACGCTCAAGGCCCTCCCGTGTGGAGAAGGCGACCGTGCTGTGGATGAATCCGCACCAAGGGAGGCGGCGGTGTCCAGGGAGCATGATGCAGCCGGCTCTCAGCAATCATCGCCTCCGTCTCTTTTGAACCCTCACAGCGTGGGAGAACATCGTGGCATGGCCCATGAGTCCCGGTCAAAGGGCGCCACGTTAGCCGCAGGCCAAGGGTCCGCCCACGCTCGTTGATCGGCCTGTTGTCGACTGGATTTTGAGGAGTTGAGCCTAAAGACTCCGCTCCACACCACACAGACCCTACTTCAGTTCGCTCCCGTGCAAACGGAGGAAGAATCTCTCATGGGCCTTTGGCTTCGGGAGGTTGTCGGTTTCGTGGATGTTGCCCACCATCGCCAGATAGCCGCAAGCGTCCAGGCTTCGTGGAAATCTGCCCACTCGCTCGGGACCCACGATAGGCTTGCCATTGTCGTGGCCGCCGAGCCTTCCACGTGGTGAGGCAAGGGTTCACCGTTCAAGATTACACCTCGTCACCTCTGCTCCAGTTGACGCCAATGACCTCCAAAAAGTCCGCAAGAGAAAGGGCGAGGACGCACGCATCAAGCTCGACCGACGGTGGAAGAGCCTGCATGATCTTGAGGCTGGCGAGGACCGGGCTTCATCGGGATCGATAGTGGATCATTTGCACGTACCACTGGCCATCGACATCGACTTCTTGCCCTACGTAGCAGGTTGTCATGCCTTCAACTCCGAGCTCCGGCGGGTCATCTGGTCGGAGAAGTTCCGACCCGACCTACCACAGAAGTACGACGGTTCTTTCTATCCAACGGAGTTCCTCCAGGTCTATACCACCGCTGTCCAAGCAGCCGGCGGTGACGAGATGGTTATGGACAACTAGTTCCCCATGGGCCTGGAAGGGTCCAATCGATCCTTGCTCATGAACCTGCCTCAAGGCTCGATCACCTCGTGGGAAGAGCTTTGTCATCAGTTCATGGCCAACTTCTAGGGCACGTTTGTACGCCCTGGCATGGAGATCGACCTCCATGCTGTTAAGCAGAAGAGCAAGCCGGTGAGGCAGCACATTCAATGCTCCAGCCAGGTTCGCAATGTTGAATTGTATATGTGGATTGCCTAGCCCTTTCCATCAGTTCGGACTTTTGGTTGCGTTGGCTAGTGCATGAAGCTTAACATGGTATCAGGGCCTAAGGTCTTGAGTTCAAGTCCCGGCTTTCGCAATTTATCTAAAAATTGTTGCTGCCCCCTTTGTGTCCACGTATAGGCCTCTTGAGCCATACCTCTGAGTCTATCCATGTGTTGACTTCCTGTGTCACACGTGAGAGGGGGTGTTGAAGTGTATATGTGGATTGCCTAGCCCTTTCCATCAGTTCGGATTTTTGGTTGCGTTGGCTAGTGCATGAAGCTTAACACGCAACACTATCCTGAAGGTCTCTCCACATGCCGTCATCTTAGCCTTCCGCCATAGGGAGCATGATGAGAAGATGTTGCAGAAGTTTGGCACCCACAAAGTTCAAACTGTGGCTGAACTTTTCGCTCTAGCGGACAAGTGCACCAAGGCCGCCGAGGGCCAGGCTTTCCACCACACATGCTTCGATCAGCCAAAAGATGGAGGTGCAGATCATTGCGGCTCTTCTGAGAAGGCAAGAAGCGCAAGCCCGAGCTCGTCCTAGCAGCAGAGCCCCAAGTACGCAAGTCGCCACAGGTTGAACCCGGGGCCGACCAAAGGAAGGCTGGTGATCAAGGTCCATCCCCGAATGCCAGTACTTCCCGAGCACCAACCATGCTTCGGTGGGCTATCCAGGAGGTCCACCACTGGTAAGGTACTAAAAACAGGTTCGAGAGGTTCACTTAAGAGTTTTTCTTGGGCCGACCGACGTAGGCCTCGCATGCCTACGACGGTCTACACTTCGTAGATACTCATCATCAGTCTACAGTACGACGGCTCTTCTCGTCCCAAGATGATATCTCCTGATGTTCATCAAATACGTGACATGCGCCCTATCTTTTTGACTTCGACGCCACCGCAGCGATGTATCTACAACAGCGTTGTGCTACTGCCCCAGGGACCCCAGTGAGCTATCAATGGCAAGATGGACATTTTGCTCAAGGAACCGCCTTGGCCTATCGTCCACTACGTCGCAACTGTCTGCCGGGCCCATGTGGGACGTGTAGTTTTGTACCCTCAAACGTTTCAACATATAAGGATGTTTGTAGAGGCTTTTGTGGTACCCCCCAGGCCTATATAAGGGGAGGGCCGAGGCCATAGTGGAGGAGGACTTTTGATGACATTAGCTCTCGCTACGAGCTCAATAGAAGACTAGAGCTTGGAGAAGAACAATAGAGCTATCCCAAGCAGTAGCTTGTAATCACTCATATAAGCAAATCAAGAACTAGAGCAGGACGTAGGGTATTACACCTCACGGTGGCCTGAACATGGGTAAAAAACCCGTGTCTCTGACACGAAGTTTGCTTAAGTGTTTTAGTTTCTGTCCGAACTCCAAACGACTAAAAGGGAGTTAGCATAATCCCTGATCTCGGCAATCACATGCCGACATCTGGCAGGCCAGGTAGGGGGCTAAGGCTTCTGTTTTCTTTAGCACTTCATCAACCATGCCCAAGCATGGAGCATAGTCGAAAACACGGGCCTCTTCGTCGGCACGCTCAAGCCCTCCCGTGTGGAGGAAGGTGACCGCGCCATAGATGAATCCTCGCCAAGGGAGGCGGCAGTGTTCGGGGAGCATGCCACGGCCGACTCAGCAATCATCACCTATGGCGCTTTCGAACCCTCACAGCGTGGGAGAACATGCATGACCCGTGAGTCCTAGTCAAACGGCGCCATGTCAGCCGGTGGCCAAGGGGGCCCGCCCACGCTTGTCGACCGGCCTGCCGTCGGCTGGACTTCAAGGAGCCGAGCCTAATGACTGCACTCCACGCCACACGCACCCTACTTCAGTTCCCTCTTGTGTAAATGGAGGAAGAATCTCATGGGCCTTTGGCTTGGGGAGGTTGTTCTAGATGTTAATATATTTTCTAAATCTCATGAGACTAATTTGGCATTCTAGATGTTAATGTATTTTTATATAGAATTGGTCGACTACGGAAGCCATTTTCTTGGTGCGACAACTTATGGAGAGATACAGGGAGCAAAAGAAGGACCTGCATATGGTGTTCATTGACTTGGAGAAGGCCCACGATAAGATACCGCTGAATGTCATTTGGTGGGCCTTGGAGAAACACAAAGTCCCAACAACATTAGCCTTATCAAGGACATGTATGATAATGTTGGGATTCGAACAAGTGATGGCGGCACTGATGACTTCTCTGTTAAAGCAGGACTGCACCAAGGGTCAGCTTTGAGCCCTTGTCGTTTTGCTTTGGTGATGGATGAGGTCACAAGGGATATACAAGGAGATATCCCATGGTGTATGCTCTTTGCCGATAAGCTGTGGAGACAGACTTTAGAATCAAAAGGTAGTAGAACTAAAAATGAGTACATGAGGTGCGATTTTAGTACTACTAGGCAGGAGGAGGAAGTTAGTCATGATGGGCAGGTGCTACCTCAGAAGGAGACCTTCCGATATTTGGTGTCAATGCTGCAGAAGGATGGTGATATCGATGAAGATGTAAGCCATCGAATCTAAGCTGGATGGATGAAGTGGCGCAAGCGTTCTGTGATAAGAGAGTGCCACAAAAGCTAAAAGGCAGATTCTATAGGACGGCGATTCAACCTGCGATGCTGTATGGAGCTGAATGTTGGCCAACTAAAACGGGTGTAGCAGAGATGCGCATGTTGAGATGGATATGTGGCCACACAAGAAAGGATCAGGTCCAGAATGATGATATACGCGATAGAGTTAGGGTGGCACCGATTGAGAGAAGTTTGTCCAACATCGCCTGAGATGGTTTGGGCATATATAGCACAGGCCCCCGGAAGCGCCAATGCATAGCGGACAGTTAAGGCATGCTGATAATGTCAACAGAGGTCGGGGTAGCCCAAACTTGACATGGGAGGAGTATGTAAAGAGAGATATGAAGGACTGAAATATCACCAAAGATTTAGCCATGGACAGGGTGTATGGAAGTTAGCTATCCACGTGCTAGAACCATGACTTGGTCTTGATTGTTAGGAAATATGCAATTTGTATTCCCATGAGGCCATAGGCCGATATATATACATGTACAGGTGTGGAACATATGCAGGAAACCCCTTATACAACGGGATAAACACAAAGGGGTACATGACTGATATTATAACTCTAACACCCCCCCTCAAACTTATGGTGGATGAACAACACTGAGTTTGGAGAGATAAAAGCCATGTTGTGCTCTAGTCTGGGCCTTCGTCAGGAAATCCGCCAACTGTAACTCGGAAGGCACATACTGAAGAGCAATAACCTGATCCTGCACACCAGCGCGCACATAGAAAGCATCAACACCAATATGCTTGGTGAGCTCATGCTTCACAGGATCGCGTGCAATGCTAATAGCACCTGTACTGTCAGATAGGAGCAGAGTCAGTGTAGTGACAGAAACACCAAAATCCTGAAGTAACCATCGTAACCAAGTCACCTCTGCCGTCAAAAGAGCCATGGCTCGCAACTCAGCCTCAGCACTCGAACGGGAAACTGCAATCTGTTTCTTCGTCTTCCAGGCAATGAGAGAACCGCCAAGAAAAACACAGTAAGCAGAAAGTGAACGGCGATCGGAAGGATCACTAGCCCACGTAGCATCCGAATAGGCCTGAAGCTGTAAAGAACCGGAGCTAGGAAAGAATAGACGGTGGGAGATCGTGCCCCGAAGATATCGGAGAACACGAAGGAGATGACTATAGTGAACCGATGTGGGAGCAGAGACAAACTGACTGAGAATATGAACCGGATAAGAGATGTCCGGACGAGTGACAGCTAGATAGACAAGACTGCCAACGAGATGACGATAACGCGTCGGGTCAGGGAGAGGATCACCATCAGTAGCACGGAGGTGAACATTGAGCTCCATAGGAGTCTCAACAGTGCGCTCGTCAGTAAGAGCAGCACGAGCAAGAAGATCCTGGATATACTTTTCCTGGGATATAAAAAAGCCATCAGAGGTAGAAGAGACTTCAATCCCAAGAAAGTAGCGAAGAGGTCCAAGATCAGACATAAGAAACTGCTCACTAAGACGTCCTTTACAAAGGCAATATACTCGGGGTCATCCCCAGTGATGATCATGTCATCAACATAGAAGAAGAAGAGTCCGACCACGAGGAGAAAGGTGAATAAACAATGCTGGATCATGAGCACTGGCTGAAAAACCAGCAGTAGTGACCACAGAGGCAAAACGCTCAAACCAGGCGCGGGGGGCTTGCTTAAGGCCATAGAGAGAGCGACGAAGACGACATACCATGCCATCAGGAACAGAATACCCAGGTGGTGGCTGCATGTACACCTCACGCAGCTCACCATTAAGAAAAGCATTCTTAACATCAAGCTGAGATATAGACCAGTGGCGTACAGAGGCAACGGCAAGAAGTGTACGAATAGTGGTCATATGGGCCACAGGAGCAAAAGTCTTGTCATAATCACGACCATGCTCCTGCTGAAAACCACGAGCCACAAGACGAGCTTTGTGGCGCTCAAGAGAACCATCGGAGCGAGTCTTAACCTTGTAGACCCACTTACAAGTGATGGGACGGACTCCGGGAGGAAGAGAAACAAGATCCCACGTACCAGTGTGTTCAAGAGCAGCAATCTCCTCTGCCATCGCAAACTGCCATTCAGGATGAACAACAGCCTGACGATAAGAAGTCGGCTCAAGAACAGCAGCACCAGCGGTGGGAAATCCAAACTCAACAGGCGGACGAGGACGAGAACGCAAGCCATAAGTAGGCTGAGAGGAAGATGACGACTCATCCAATAAGGCATCCATAGGTCGTGAACGACGAGTGTAATGCTGAGGAAAAGATGGAACAATAGAAGGAGGAATCGCCAAGGTAGAATCGGGGGGTGGCGACGAAGAAGTCACCGGAGATGAAGGTGTAGAATCCGGTGACATGCTAGGCGAGGAGACCGGAGAAGATGGTGGCTGCAAATCGACCAGAGGTGGAGAAGCAGAGGGAGTGGAACGAATAGGCACAAGCGCGACGGGGGTGATAGGTGAGTCAGGAAAAGTGAGGAAAGAGATATCCTCCACTGAAAAAATCAAGGAAGATGGGCGTGGATAGAAGGGACGAGACTCATCAAAAGTCACGTCTCGAGAGATACGCATCCGACGACCGATAGGATCCCAACAACGATAGCCCTTATGCTCATCACTGTAGCCTAAGAAGACACACTCAACAGACTGAGCGGTCAGTTTGGTGCGTTCGCGAGGGGCAAGAAGAACATAACAAACACAACCAAACAAGCGAAGTATCGAATAATCGGGAGAACGATCAAAAAGACGCTCGAAAGGAACACCACCCTGTAGAGCAGCGGAAGGCTGTATATTGATAAGATAGGTGGAGGTGGAGACGGCCTCAGCCCAAAAATGAGGCGGGAGAGAGGCAGCAATCATCAATGCACGAGCCGTCTCAAGAAGATGTCGATGCTTTCGCTCAGCCACACCATTCTGAGCATGAGCATCAGGACAAGAGAATTGAGAGAGAGTTCCGTGCTCAGCAAGAACACCACGCAACATCTTAGAGATATACTCGCCAGCGGAGTCAGCATGAAAAACACGAATGGGTGAAGAGAACTGAGTATGAACCATGGCAGCAAAACGCTTATAAATAGACAACACCTCACTACGAGAAGTCATGAAATAAAGCCATGTGTAACGAGAGAAATCATCTATGAAAATAATATAGTATTTATGACCACCTTTCGAAGCGAAAGGAGCCGGACCCCATACATCAGAATGGACTAAATCGAAAGGACGCTTAGACACTGACTCACTATGTGAATATGGTAACTGAATCTGCTTGCCAAGACGACAACCCTGACACTCTAAAGAGACATCTCCTGAGACAGACCCCAGAAGACCTCGACGAACTAAAGACGACAACCGAGAACCACACAGATGACCAAGTCGATGATGCCACTGCTTGAAGGAACCAGTAACGGAGGCGACTGAAGCGGAGGAACTGGCGATGGTGGTGGCAGCGGAAGGAACATGAAGCCAGTCCAACTCCCAAAGACCCTGAGAATCACGGCGGCGAGGGCCAGCCCCAACCAGAGTGTGCGTGCGACGGTCCTGGACAGAACAAGAGTCAACGTCAAGGATGACGCGACAACCAGAATCGGTAAGTTGACCAGCAGAAAACAAATTCATGGTAAGTCGAGGAACATGAGCAACATCAGGAACAGAATAAGGAGTGGTAAGATTGCCCCTACTAGCAACAGAAAGTGGAGTACCATCAGCAGTGAAGACATGAACAGGAGAATCCAGCAATCGAAGAGAGGACAAAGTGGAAGAATGAGAAGACATATGAAAAGAAGCTCCAGAGTCCAGAACCCATGGGGACGTACCTGACTGTGTAGAGGGCGGTTGCTCAGTGCGGGAAGCATCAGTCACAGAACCAGCAGTACCCGTCGAGGAAGAACCTGAAGCCGCGAGCAGACGCTTAAGTCTCAGAATATCCTGCTCAGTCAAAGCAATGGCTGAAGCTGTCGAGGTAGATGACGAAGTCCCTGAGGAGGATGATCGCGCCTTGCGCAGGTGTTTCCTCTTCGTGTAGCACTGGGACTCAATATGACCATCATTGTTGCAGTAATCGCAATGTGGACGGGGGCGACCTGAGCCTCCAGAAGGAGTGGGCAAGAGCGGCGGAGCACTCGAGCGAGAAGGGGTCGGTGGTGCAGCAGGTGGCGTGGAAGAAGACCGAGTAGCGAGCACAGAGGGAACCTCTAGCAAACCAGCACCACGTAAGCGAGTCTCCTCAGCACGAATCTCAGAAAGCGCCTCCATGAGAGAAATACGGCCACGAGCAAACAACTGAGCACGCCGGGGCTCAAACTCCTTACGGAGCCGAGACAGGAACTCGTAGACGCGATGAAACTCCAAATTGGCCTGGACAGCCTGGCAACAGGGGCAAGTACGACAACCAGCACTGCGGAGAGAATCAAGCTGGCGCCAGATAGCAGAACTCTGTGCATAGAAGTCATCAACAGTAGAGTCACCCTGCTGAAGAGCATGCTCCTGACGGATCACAGAAAGGTATAAGGCATCACCAGAGGGCTGATAGCGCTGACGAAGACGGGTCCACATCTCAAAGACAGTAGGAAGACCCAGAAACTCAGAAGCAAACTGAGCCAGAACACTAGCAGTGAGAACAGCTGCAGCACGAGCATCATCATCAAGCCACTGGGTGTAAACAGACAGAGCACCATGATACGTCTGAAGAGCCTCCTCATAAGCCAAAACCCTCTCATCATAAGTACGAGCAGCAGCCTCATCAACAAGCTTAGCCGCATCCTTGGCGGCCTGATTAGCATCCGTAGGAAGAACCGGTGGAGTCGGCGGAGTAGGGGCCACCAGAGGAACTGGACGTGGCGGACAGCAGACCTCGCCAGAAAGAACACCCCAAAGACGGATGCCACGCATGTGAATGCGCATGAAGCCAGTGAACTCGGTGTAGTTAGTACCATCAAAGATCACCGGACAGCGAGGGACAGCAACATAGCCCGATGCAGCAGACATTTTTTTTTCAACAGGAGGCAACCAGCGGAGGGTCCGGACTAGAACCGCAGCAGCAGTCCGGGGCGAGAGGTCGAGGCCCGATCTGGAGGGCGAGCGGCTCGTGCGGGCAGAACCCCGATCGTGAACTGGAAACGAGCAGTAGCAGCAGCCTGGATCGTGAACAAGCAGCAGCAGCAGGGACGCTCATGCGGCTCTCCTTGGTGGTGAATTGGAAACGAGCAGCAGCAGCAGCCTGGAGCAGCAGCAGGGACGCTCGGATGGGATTGACCAGCGGACTAGCCAGCCGGATCGAGCAGAGGCCTGGCGGACGAACTCGAGGGCGGAGGCAGCCGGCCTGGGCGCTCGATGAGGAGGGGGGCAGGGGCACGAGAGAGAGCAGCGCCGGAGCAGGGTGAACCTGCGGTTGGTGAAGACGCCGGACAGCAGCGCCGCTCGGAGAAGGACGGCCGCTCGAAGAAGAGATTGGATCGAGAGCACGAGTTGCGCGTGCGTAAAAAAAAACCCTAAGGCTCTAATACCATGTTAGGAAATATGCAACTTGTATTCCCATGAGGCCATAGGCCGATATATATACATGTACAGATGTGGAACATATGCAGGAAACCCCTTATACAACGGGATAAACACAAAGGGGTACATGACTGATATTATAACTCTAACATTGATATCTTATGGGTTTCAACTCTAGCCTACCCCAACTTGTCTGGGACTGAAAGAATTTGTTGTTGTTGTATAGACTTGGTCAAATTGAAACAAGTTTGACTTAAGGCGAACCTAGAACTACAATTATTTTGGAATGGAGGGAGTAGCCCACAAATACTAAACATCTTATCTGCAATTAATAGCCAATATTGCATAATAAGACCACTGCCATAGGGCACATGTACCATACCAGAACTGCTGTTGTTGTTTGATGACTTGTTTTATTTATTTATTTATGTAAAGCTCATCTTGTTGAACATGATCAGATATGAAGTGGATACAGATGCATTTCTTTCTCTGTTGGCTCTCCAGTCTCTTCCACGAATTGCATTGGTTCCTACCATTGTTGAGGTATATACAAGATCCACCATGTATACTAGTTTTGATATATCAAACATTTAAGCATTTATTTATTCATCATGTTCTATCAATGTAGGCTTCTAACTCGACTACCATCGAACTTCTGAAATCAATCACAGGCTTAAATGTGCAACCGGTGGAGATGGTTGCCTCTAAGTTGTTTGTGCAGTGCTCTAGGCAAAGGGGCCTTCTTAAAATCTACAGACACTTGCTTAATTCTCGCAGTACTGCTCTTATCTTCCTGATATGCATTTTCGGATACAATAAGTTTGGGAAGGGTGCAGATGGCTATTGCTATTATATTTAGGGTTTAGCAACCGAGAGGTCACAGAGAAATGAACAAATAAATGCATCTAACTGCGATAATTTTGTTGTAGTAGGACTATATTTCTGTGCCACGTCGCTATTCTCCATCGGCATCGTTCACTGCCTCTGCTTGCTGATTTCCATGCACGCCGCCTGTCATAGCTCTGGTTTCTCCCGGGCGCATCCCTCCACCTCCACATCTCCCTGTCAGCACCCCCCCCC
>NC_041380.1:220856357-220873880 GCF_002162155.2 Triticum dicoccoides
CTACTGCACCTGGTGTTGACAAGGTTGATATTGATGCTGCCAAGGTTTCTGATGATGCCGCTCTTTGTGTACAGTTAGGCGGGTTCCGACTACTAGGCGGTCTCGAGTCATACCAGGATCAACTGATCGCGTATGCTCAATGGCTTGA
Source organism: Triticum dicoccoides (assembly GCF_002162155.2). NCBI lineage: Eukaryota > Viridiplantae > Streptophyta > Magnoliopsida > Poales > Poaceae > Triticum > Triticum dicoccoides. The sequence continues at coordinate 220,856,506 of NC_041380.1, forward strand.
TGATGATCCATGTTGTGCGACTGTCCTCATTGCTAGTGTCCTCTTGGTTTTTTTCCTAAGATAGTGGGATTCTATACGCCCTTTTTCTATGTGGAATTATCTTTATCAGTGTTATCAACCCTATGTTGACGCTCTATATCTATCTATGGTTCTTAGAAGTACGTGGAATTATCTTTTGGACTGTGATATTTGGCACATGTGTGCCATATAAGCAAAACTGCCACACCTCTACTTCTTTCACTTTAAAGTACCACACGGTCCCCCTTCCTTCGACCCCATCTTCTCCCGAACGACCTTGCAGACTCACCTGAGAAATCTGCTTCTCCCGCACATCTCGCGCGTCCACCCCTGAGAAAACTGCCACTTCTTCATGTCTACCATATGATAAAAAAATATTGCGCATGTGGGATTTGAACCCGCACCTCCTTGGCACCAAAGCGCGCCACCACAACAACCTCACCCTTAGGTATTTGTTGCTCAAACTAAAGAAACTAATCGTTTTGATCTTTTCTTTACAATTGTGTTACTACAAAAAAGTATAGAAAATTACCACTATTTTCCCTCGGGACAAAGTTACCATGGTATTCGCATGCAAGTTATCAGACCTGTGTTGCGTAAGCTACCGTGCTATTTACATAGAACTTACCAGGTACTATGTTTCAACAACTACACCCCTTTCAAAATTACCACTGTGTTATAAGGTCTTCGATGTGTAAAATATCGTGGTACTCACACATAAGTTATCAGGGTATGTGTACATCAACCTCGTCCTTGGTCAAAGTTACCATGAGGGATTGTACATGAGTTACCAGGTCTACAGTTCGTATATTATCATGGTACTTACACCTAAAAACCTGAGTGTGTTTCGGTAACTTTTTTCATAACTTTTTCGATGTTTTTGCGTAACTTATCACGCCTATAGCGGGTCAAGATGGGCCATTTTTCTGGGCCAACCCACGAGCACATGTGCCTCCTCATGACACTAAACATTATGTGGCTTTTCTGTGGCACATCATGTGTTGTGTTCATCTAAGAGGCCTCGCGAGGCGAGTGTATGTTTTTAACAACTTGTTTTCCTTTGGTAAAACATTACCATCATGTTTATATTGTAACTTATCGGTTATGCGGTGCTTATATTATCATGTTATTCACACAAAAATTATCGGGGATGTTTTGAACAACTTTTCCCCGGGACAAAAGGTTATCATGTTGATTCTAGGTAACCTATCAAGCCCGCGGTGCTTAAAATATCATGCTATTTACACAAAATTTATCAAGGGTATGTTTCAGCAAAATTTCCCCCCACGGGTCAAAAACTTATCATGGTGTTTAGTTATCGCGGTGCATATGTTTTCATGCTATTTACACATAAAAATACCAGGGGAGGGAGGTATAGTACCGTGCTATTTACACAGAAGATACCGGAGTATCTTTTCAAAAAAAAATCCCTATGGTCAAAGTTACCATGGTGTTTCTACCTCAGTTATCAGATGTGCACTGCGTATATTACCATCTATTTACACATAAATTATCTGGTATATTTTCACATTTTTCTTCCCTAATGGTTAAAGTTACCACGATGTTTGTATCTAAATTATCAGGTCTATGGCGTGAATGTTATCGTGCTATTTATAGAAATTACCCGGGGCCGGGGTTCAACAAATTTCTTCCCAATGATCAAAGTTACCATGATGCTTTCACCAAAGTTATCATGTTGGTGGTGCGTCATTTATCGTGGTGGTGATGGAGAATTTACCACGGGAAAAGTTTATGTGTCAGGTTTGATAGGTGAAATAAAAGTTTTTCAGTGATAAAATATTAAAGGCAAAACATGTCAAAAACAGTATTTTCCTTAGCTTGTTCAACAATGAGTGCCATAGGTGAGATGGTTGGCTCCCTTTGTTGATTACCTGCAGACCAGAGATCAAATCCCAATTAAAGCATTGTTTTTGCCCAAAAATCTGAAAGGCGCGTGGGGCCGTAACTGGTGATTGAAAGGAAGGAAATCAGGAGGACCGGAAAGGAAGGAGATCAAGAGGAAAGGAAGGAGATCGGGAGGACGTGCGGGAATGGAATGGAATGGAATGGAATGGAAGGAGGAGATCGGGAGGGTGTGGCAGTTTTGCAATCTGCCACACGGTTGCCACTTACATATTTCGTTATCTTTTTCAGTGTTACCCGCTAGCACTGCTGTTAGGATCGACGTAAAATCCCTCCACACTATCACCCACTAAGAATCCACGAAGGAGCAACCAACACGATCACAAAGGTCTAGTTTTGCTCAGGGTGGATCTTCATGATGTAGGCTATCTCCAAGCCCATACAAACTTCTTGGTTTCTTCACAACTTAAAGACTTACCGAAAAAGGCTTTCGCCCCGCTTTTATATATAAAGCACCAAACAACAGCACCCGGTACAAACACACACCCCCACAACACACACACACACCCAAGGCAGGATACATAGGCGCTGAGCGCAGCAACACCATCCCTAGCACTACGCGAAGAGGTGAAGCCACATATGACGAACCGTAGGCTCCTAGGCGACGCCTTCACGAAGGGGCCGCCACCGTAGCGCCGCCACCGCCCGATCCGAGGATCAGAGTTTCCCCTGGAGCAACTATGGGCAATGAGAGCCGCGACGACGCCTTCAAGAAGGGAACGAGCTTCGCCGCCGCCGGTCCGTCCGAAGATAGAGCACGTTTTCACCCCGGCCACCATTCACCACCGCCGAACACCACACCCCGGCTACCATGCCGCCCACACGGCCATGGCAACCGGGCAGCACCAAGCCACGGGCTCTGCCCATGAGCACCGCGGACCCACCACCAGGGCCGCCGCCCGGCATTCAAGACCTTGACACCACCTCACCCGAGATCCACCGCTACCCCAACCAAAGACATGAGCTGAAAGGACCCGCCTTTCACACCCCTGGGCTGCCCCCAGTGCCAAGACCCGATAGGCCGGCCGAAACTGGCCTCCATCGCCCCGTCCTGCGGCATTGGGCGCGAGACGAGCTTGGTCCTGCTGCCGGGCGCGAGATGAGCTCGGTCCTGCTGCCGGGCGCGAGACAAGGTCAGTCCTGCTGCCGGGCGCGAGACGAGCTCGATCCTGCTGCCGGGTGCGAGACGAGTAATGGACCGCAGCTGGGGGAGGGCCAACCCTTCGACGAAGGTTGCGCCCGGATGACGAGGAGAGAGCTCGAAGGTCGCAACGGGCTGACTAAAGACGAGCCGACACCGAAAATCCAGCCGCCGCCGCAACCGATCCGCCAAGGGAAGCAGCCACGCCGGGCACTGCCCACCCGGTGAGCTCCAAGCACCTAGCCGGTCTAGGAGGTGCAGACCCTCCAAAAATAACAAGATTGAGGTTGGTGATGAATCCCTTGCTCTTGTGCTACAAAAGATTATCTCCTCCACACTCAAACTCTCTCAAGATATGGCTTTTAGATTGGAGAGGTAGGAGTGGAAAACAAGGACGGGATTAGAGATCAAAGACTTGGCTTGTTGGTTGGAGTAGAAAGCTCTTTGAACTCAACACAAGAAGGTGGTGTTCTCTCAGAAAATATGATGGGGTGGAGTTTGCTTCGAGTGAACTGTTGGGATAGGTGGGCGTATAAATAGGAGGGACCAGAAATCGGACTGTCATGCACTTTTAACACAGCTCAGAGGAAGCGGAGTGATCAGGTCAGAAGTTCTGAACAATGCTAAACGTGGAAACTTTCAAATGGCTCCGAGTGGACTACCTTGCATGTAGCACTCTCTCTAGAACGCCTTCAGAGTTTGCAAGCGGGGTCGTTTAGAGGTTTTGAAGAGGATACAGAGAAGTGGTCAACTATCTCGGTGGTTCCAAGTGGTCAACTAGGGTTTTGGAACGGCTATATCTGGATAGTGGCTCAGAGGCTCTGAAGGAATGAAACTTAGGTACATATAGTGGAGAAATGTAAGTCTTTTGAGGACTTTGGACTTTCATCTTTAAGCACATATGGCAAGAGACTCAGCTTAGCCACCACATTCCCCTTTTGATAGTATTGGCATACCTATGACCCAATGTGATCTTGGATAACTAAAATGTAAAAACTAAGTCCTTGGCTTGGCCAAAACTTGTCTTCATGCAAATTTAGTGGGGTTACCTTTCATCTTCTTTGTTGCAACCGAATGGAACTTTACTAAGATAAGCTAGTTAAAACATTAGTTCCTTCAGATATGTTGACATTAATTACCAAAATCCACCAAGGGGATTAGATGCACTTTTACACTCCGAACAAATTAGCTATCCATCATACACCCCTGATAGCACTGCCGGATCCGGAACATTGACAGTTGACACTCCTATCTCCTAGTAAACGAAACTTAAATGACTCAAGACCAGCTTCAACCTTTTGCTATCTTTCAACAAATTCTGGACTTTATCACATGTGCTTAGAAGGACTCACCAGTTCATGCCCTCCGAGCTTCAAATAGCACATTCATTCACGAAGGCACAAAATCGAGCTCAGCACAGCTATTTTCTTTCCAAAGTGAGTGCTGTAGACCCACCATAGATTTGTGTGGTTCCTCCTTTCTATAGGGAGTATATTTGCATATGTATCATGTGTATACTCTGGCCTGTTTGGCCCATAGCAATACAAGGTCCAGCTTGTAATAGGTGAATAGAGCTAAACTATCGGAGACGATAAGGATGGACGCTAACTCTGGGCTCTTATCGTTTGTCTTTCATGACCTCTAGCACAATCGTAAGATGAACGGTGAATTAATCATCGACACTCCCCCATATGCGTGACCTCCACCAGTGTTCTGGATTGATGGCTGGTCAGACCGGTCCCAGCCACTGGTCTGACCGCCTCCTCTTGCAGACTTGGCCACCAAGTCGTCATCCACTCTTGGCAAATCCGGCAATCCGATCTGACTGACACACTCGCCGAACAGCCTCTCATGATTTATTTACAATGTGTGCCCCCTCACATCCTTATGCTACTTGTCTAGGATACATGAGTGACCTCCACCAGTGTTCTGGATTGATGGCTGGTCAGACCGGTCCCAGCCACTGGTCTGACCGCCTCCTCTTGCAGACTTGGCCACCAAGTCGTCATCCACTCTTGGCAAATCCGGCAATCCGATCTGACTGACACACTCGCCGAACAGCCTCTCATGATTTATTTACAATGTGTGCCCCCTCACATCCTTATGCTACTTGTCTAGGATACATGAGTCCGACTCAAACTCTATCCCTACCCTATCCATACTCGTTGCAGTACCCTATCACAAGACTACAACCTCTCCAAGTCCAGCTCATAACCTACCCGTACACATTTCTGACTAAAACTCATTATTGGTTCGTATGCATGCTTTTGCCTTGCATTAATTGTTTACCTGTATCAGCCTTGTTTTTAGCCTAGATGATAGGACCATTATCCTACTTGGTCTTGTGACTTGTTTTGTTTTATCCTGCAGAGAATGTTTTCAACATTTTCAGCATTCCTGAAGTAGGAGGCATGAAGTTTAAGGACGTGAGACTTAAAGTCCAAGATGTAATGTTGTTTCAAATAAGTGAATGCCTAAACTCAGCAGTCTGCATCACTTCTTTGTTGTGATTCCCCTTTATGCTCATCATCAGGCAGTCGTTTGTGGTATTTTTCGGTCTGGTGGGATTCACTTCCACCCAGGTGACGTTGAAGTATTGAAAGAAACAGATAAAGTATGTAGTTTCTGGCTTTTGTTTTCTATATTAGGGGCTACCAATCAAAGCCTTTTCTCCAGGTCTAAGATTCCACAAGAAAAATCTGTTGTTAGTTTTTTTTCATAACTGGTTTTCCTAAACCATTTGTGGAAGTAACTACTCAAATTTTGCCAGTTCAAAAAATTATTACAATTTTCTGTTAAATATGTTCATTACCATATTTTGTTGCACCCTTGCTTTATGTTACATATCCTTTTAGTTCTTACTTAACACTGATATAAGCATATGCGATGCTATGAACATGTTACAGATATCTTTGGACCTTTTCCATGAAGTATTATTTTTTGGGAAACAAGGAAAATGCAGCATGAACTATATTATTTATAGGAAACATTATGATGGGTCGATGTTACATTATTTTGCATTTGTACCATCAGTCTTGACAAGATGCTTGGCCTATAATTTCCTAGTGGATTCCCTGATGCACTCTTCATTTCGTTGCTTCACAGTTGCTTCTTATTTCTCCTGTCTGCGGGAGGATAAAATCACAGTATTCAGTTTTAAATATATCTGAACGAACAGATAATTCAGTTAATTACTCAGAACCAAAAGAGGGTCAAAGATCTTCTAGTGTGGTTACTGAGCTGAAGGAAACGCGGCTAAAGAACATTGTAGAGCGGCCGTCAAAATCACTCTCTAAGGTAATTCAATGTGATGATGTATTGGTGAAAATTCCCCCCTTGTCAAATTACTTGGTTCATCAAATTAGCTTTATGCAGAGCAGCGAATGTACACTGGGACCAAGGGAATGCATACTTATTGTTGGTTGGAGGCCAAAAATTACCGATATGATTCGAGAATATGATAATTACCTTGGACCTGGTAGTGTATTGGTATGTATAGACTCAGAGGGTACAAGAAATTAATATACTGCTCTCAGTTTTAATACTAGTGCTTAGGGTGGAACTTGTATTACAAATTCACTTAATGTGCAGGAAATATTGTCAGAAACCCCTATTACAGAGAGGACGAGTGTTGTCAACCCCCTTATGCAGAGCCAACTTAAAAATATTAAAGTTACTCATAAGGTCCTCTCTCTCTTTTATGCAGTAACCTTTGAAGCTCACGGACAGAATGCTCCATGGACTTGATCTTAGCCCTACTCTTATTATTTCCTAATTTTTATGTGATGATGTTTCATACAGGTGGGATGTCCTATGAACTATGATACTTTGAAGGAAGCGATTATTAACATTAGGAAATCTGCCAAGTGTGACAAAAATGTTCCTCTTTCAGTCGTGGTGATATCCGATAGAGACTGGCTCATTGGAGGTACAAGTAACATGCGAACAACAGAAATATGCTATTTCTTACATCAGTAAATGACTACAAGCTGCACCTGCACCTGGGATGAACAGTACATTCGATTTTTTTTGCATCAAAATATAGTATTGAATGCACAGCCAGCTCACCCAAAAAACTCAAGTTGACGGGAAAAGTGTGCAATGTACTTATAGCCCCCCCCCCCCTCGCCCCTCAAAAGTGGGCTGCAATTGTTTATTTAAAAATGCAGTAGCCAGGTTCTGAACTATGTCTGCCCTTCTCTATTAGTTCGGACTCTTGGGTGAACTGAGAGGTGCATGCAATTCAATATGAGGTATTAGAGCCAAGAGGTCCTGAATTTAAGACCTGTCTAACAAAAATATTTGTGGCCTACATCAATTCCATGTCTAAGACCTGACATAGCCTAGACATGTGGGAAGTGTTGAAGTACCTACTCTTCTCCGTCAATTTGGACTTTTAAGTGAATTGGCTGGTGCATGCAAATCTATATGGTGTTAGAGCCAACAGGTCTCGATCTGAAGACCCTGCCAAAACCCTATTAATAAGAACCATTGCGGCTTACATCAGTTCCACGTGTGAAATGGTCGGTTGCGTACAACTTCCAACCAAGAGGTCTAGGGTTCAAAACCCAATTAATGCTATAAGGGCATGTACAATGGTGCTATCTTAAGAGTGCCATGTAGGATAGATGATGAGGTGGAGGAGAGAGAAGTCACAAGATAAGGCTTGTCTTCTCTTATTTAAGAGAAGACAAGAGATGATCTCTTAGCACAATATGTCTCACCATGTTTTTAGGAATTACCAGTTATTGAAGATAAGGCTAAGAGATGACCCATTGTACATGTTTTTTTTTTGTCTTCTCTAAATTACATGCAAGATTTAAGATAAGACTATCTTATCAACCACTGTACATGCCCTAAATAATTCTGGTCTGCCCCGGCTTTCACTGCCCACGTGTCTCCCATCTCTCTCGGTTCGGACCTTTGGATGAAAAAATTGGCTGGTGCATGCAATTCTACAAAAAAAATATGTTACATATGTCGGGAGTCATTTGTATGTGTGTATATTTGTATGGAAAAGGAACTTTTTTGCTCTTTGAAAATAACAAATTCAGCTCTAAAAAGGTACATCACTAAACTTGTTTCCTTACACCGGGTGCAAAACTGATATTCTTTTGCAGAAAATTTGCATGCACAATAAGGGCTCAAACTTCTACATGTGTAATTGTTTTCAGAAACGTTTGACATTTGGAAAATAGGTTTTCTGCGTCCAGGAGCACGTGCTCTCTAGTGCACCTTTGAATTACTGTACTATTTCCCTGTTATATATGGAGAAGTTTCATCTGTGTATGTGGCTTTGCAGATACTGTACAGGCTGATAAGCAATTGGCATATACCTTTCTCCTTGCTGAAAATATTTGCCAGAAAAATGACATTAAGGTCAGTTCTCACTGCAAATAATGTTAAGAAATGTGAAACTGAACCTCCGCGTTTCTCATCAAAGCGCTGCTATGCATTTCTTGTAGGGCATGTAACATATTGATAATGTGAACTGTCTGGAAAGACTAAAACTTGACCCTGAATCAACAAATCACTCCTCTTTTGCGTTGCTAGTGGCTCAACAAAATAGACCATTCTCCAAGGCTACTTTGTTTCGTGCTCCCTGGACTTAAACTTAATCTGGCCTGGTTCAGTTAGTCATGTTATCTGATAAATACTCCCATGCTAAAAGAAATACCAATTTGCTCGAATTTACAAATTCTCACTTTAATGCGTCCTATAGGTTCAGCATCTTGTATCAGAAATTGTAGACACGGGGCTGGGAAAGCAAGTAAGAATCTTATTATATCTCAACTGCCCAGTTCATCAAATGTATTTAAATTTTGGAAATAAGTTCCTACCTCTGCATTTTATGCAGATAACTAGAATAAGACCCTCCCTTTCATTTATTGGAGCAGAGGAAGTTATGAGTCTTGTGACGGCACAAGGTTGGTTGTGTACTTATTAGTTGTCTCTTTATTTTCCTAAAAAGGGCTCTATCTCATGATAAAAATGAAATGTAGTTGCGGAATGTAGTGAGCTGAATGAAGTATGGAAGGATATTCTGGATGCTGAAGGAGATGAGATTTATATTAAGGTAATATGATCGTAATGGTATCCCTGTGCATTCTCTGCTTGTGGTCAGTAAATCATCTGTCCTGCTGCATGTGCTCATTGTAGGAAGTAGGACTGTACATGAAGGAAGGAGAGAAAATATCATTCACTGAGCTGTCTGAAAGGGCAGTTTTGCGTCGTGAAGTTGCCATTGGTTATGTTAAGGACCAGAAGCAGGTTAATACTCTCTTTTTATTTGTTAGATATAATAAGGAAATGGTGTTCCCTAAGTATATAAGATCCTAACATAAGGTTCTTTCTAACTTCACTATTCAGAAGCTATCTAGCTTCTTTAGATCTATTTTTTGTGGACTGGCGCTCTTTTCAGTTTTCACTTTGGGAATATTGGCAACCATAATTCATCTATTGTTTAACCATGGCAGCATATAAATCCTACGAACAAGTTGCAGCCACTTTCTCTTGAGATGACAGATTCACTCATCGTGATATCAGAGTTTGAAGGTGAACAACCAATTGTGAGGGGCAGCAAAACTTCGGCATGACATTTTCAGCTTGCCATTCTTCTGAAATTTTGACAGTTTTTGCTACCCAAGGAGATGAAATATAGCCTGTTACTTATCTGTTCAAAGAGATAAAAAATGTCATTTGATCAAATATAACTTGTCTCCATAGCTATAGAAATTTTGTGGCCACTTATATTATTGTAAATGACAATAGTTATATTAGATTACCCAATGGCATGTTTGGTAGGCTGCATGTGGGCCATGCATGCTCTGGGGAGCCCAATTTGGCCTGTTTGGATGTCTACTTTTACTGTGTGGCCTGCATGGCATAATGTTTAAGGCTGGTCACAATGGGGAGGAACTTAGGAGTAACATCACACACTCCAATACAACTTTGCTTATGTGGCACATATTTAATGAAGAGAGAGGTGCTTGTGGTAACTAGCTAAGTTACCGGAGCATCACACACTCCAAGAAACAATGAGTCTATAACCTAATAAATACATCGTTGCATGACACTACATAGATGTTCCTACCCACTATGGAGGTAGTAACATAGTCTAGGGAAGTGTGTAAGTTACTAGCTTAGAGCATCTCTAGTGGCTTGTGTAAATTCGGTAGTCTATATCTTCACATACACAATGGTGTAATTTTTTTTTCATTTTAGACAACCTCAGTTTTTCAGTGGCTTGTCTAAATTTGATAGTCTATGTCTCCAACGGCTATATTTTCAACAGCTACTTTTCCAACGACTATTTTCGACGGCTATATTTTCAACGGCTATATTCCAGGTCTATATATACCACCCCTCCCACCTCATTCCTCTTTTAAATTCCTTTGTCTTCTCTCACACAATAGAATGATGAGTGGAAACATTTCTTCTTTGGATATGCTCATGAATTCGTCGTCGTCTTCATCTGACGACGACGAACTCATTCTTGTAGCATTCGCAGAGCGCGAGAAGGAAGAGCAGAGGAATCGTCGACGCCATGGCGGTTCCAAGCATGGACATCAGACAATCAATTGAGCAAGAGATGCAGGATTTATTCTACTATGGAATGACTACTTCAAAGAGCAAGAGATGCAGGATTTGTTCTACTATGGAATGACTACTTCAAAGAAAGTCCTCGCTATCCCGAAAACTTATTTCGGCGAAGGTTTGTAATTAGTACATTTACTTAATGTTTGCCTATTTTTCACCTCCCTATCTCATTTACATTTTTACGAATAGGTTTAGGATGTCCCGTAATTTGTTTAATCGCATAGTTGAAACTATACTTCAACATGATTATGATGGTTATTTTACGCAAAAAAGAAGTGCTTGCGGACTTCTTGGGTTGCATCCGTTGCAAAAGATGACCGCAGCAATGCGAATGCTAACTTATGGAATAGCAGCTGATAGTGCCGATGACTACATCCGGTCTGCAGAAGCTACTAATCTAGAGGCTTGCAAGAAGTTTGTGATCAAAATTTGTGAAGTCTTTGGGGACCAATACCTGAGATCTTCAAATGAAGAAGATACTACAAGATTACTTGCAATAGGGGAGGAAAGAGGATTCCCTGGTATGTTAGGGAGTATAGATTGTATGCACTGGGGTTGGAAAAGTTGCCTAAAAAAATGGCATGGCATGTTTAAAGGTCATGTGAAAGAGCCCACAATGATCTTGGAAGCGTTGCTTCCCAAGATCTTTGGATTTGGCATGCTTTCTTTGGTTTACCAGGGTCAAACAACGATCTGAATGTTCTTCAACGTTCTCATGTGTTTGCAAAGCTAGCTGAAGGTGAAGCTCCAGAAGTGAATTATACCATCAATGGTCATCAATACACAATGGGGTATTACCTTGCAGATGGCATATATCCACGATGGGCAACATTTGTGAAGACCATACCATCTCCACAAACAAGAAAGAAGAAACATTTTGCCCAAAGGCAAGAGGCGGCTAGAAAGGATGTGGAACGAGCCTTTGGAGTTCTGCAATCCCGTTTTGCCATTGTTCGAGGACCTGCGAAAGGATGGAAACGTAAAGAAATCGGTGATGTCATGAAAGCTTGTGTCATAATGCACAATATGATAGTTGAAGACGAACGACACACTGGTTAGCAAAACAACACTTATGAGGCAATGGGAGAAAGAGTCAGGGTGTCCTCTACTCATGCGGAAGAGCTGAGTGCATTTATTCAGATGCATCAGCAAATTAGAAATAAAGATGAACATTCTCAGCTTCAAGATGATCTGGTTGAGCACCTCTGGCAGAAGTTTGGACACGAATGATGTAGTACAAGTAACTTTGTAGTCTATTTCCTTTCATCTAGTTTTTCATGTATGCATAAGAAATAGTTGAAGTGACAAATAGTTCAAGTCACAAATAGTTGAAGTGACAAATAATTCAAGTGACAAATAGTTCAAGTGATAAGAAATAGCAGACAGAACAACAAATGAAGGTCAACCAGATGTGTTCTGGCAGCGAGCAATGATCTCATCTTGTTTATTCTTGTAGAATTGCTTCTGTGCATCACTCATATGAGATGTGTCCATGAGCATGATTTTCTCATCTAATTCAAACTGTTTCCGTGCATCCTCCTTCTCTTGCAATGCAATCTGCTTCTCTTGCAATTCAAAAGCTCTCGCGTAGCGAGCAATTTTTGTGGCCTCTTTGATATCATCCTTCTTTATCTTCTGTGCCCACACACTTTCTAATGATAACTTGCAACCACTATCATTGGATTCAGAAGTTTTACCTTTCCTCAAACGTTCATTCTTGTCATGCTTCGTACCAGGAGGTCTTAGCTCTTCTTCAAGAGCATCAGTGCATGCGCCGAAGTCTTCATCGTTGGAGGTTGTACCCGGACTTGCATCCGAGGTCTTCTTTTGTTTCTTATGAGGAAGCGGACGTGTCTGCCACTTTGGATACTTCTCAAACTCTATGTAGCAATGCATTAATGTAAATGGCTTCTTTTTCTCATCCAGTTCAATGTACATGCGGTGTGCATCTCTTTCCTGAAAAAGGAAATGAAGAGTTAACACTTCCATACAACACATGGTATATTAGAAGCGAATTAGAAGATAGATGCATACCTTATCAGAGAGAGTCATTCCGCTGCAATTTCTATTTAATATCTGTTGAATACATGCATAGAACTTGCTCGTGAGCGCTGAAATAACGTTGTAACGACAAGTGAGTCCATTAGAACCACGCTCCGGCCATGACGGTTTTTTGTGAGCGTCGTAGTGATCTGAAATCCTACCCCAATATGTACTTGAATTCTGATCGGTCCCGGTCACCGCATCTAGACTAGTGTTTGCCCATGCTTGAATCAACACCAAGTCCTCAACAGTTGACCAATTTTTCCCTTTTGTGGAGGCTCCTTTTGCTGATTTTGGTTTCGCAGATTTTTCCCCCTTTTGTGGAGGCATCGTCACTTGTTCCGCAAGTGGGCTACAATCTGCTGTTCCATAACAATTTGTGTCACTCGATCCTACATTCATCATGTCCAGAAATGAGGAGTTGTTGATCTGTGAGTCCAGCTCATATGAGTTTTCCATCTGCACACAAAGAGCAGCAGCAACAGCAATATTCAGATATTCAGAGAACAATACCAATATTCAGATACAGGGAGCAGCAGCAATATTCAGATACAGGGAGCAGCATCAATATTCAGAGAGCTGGCGCTCGCGCACACGCTACTGCTCGCAGCCGCTGCTCGCAGCCGGCGCCCCAGTCGCTCGCGCCTCACAGCCGCTCGCGCTCGTGCCCCACCCGCTCGCGCCTCACAGCCGCTGCTCGCAGCCGGCGCCCCAGCCGCTCGCGCACACGCTCGCCCCCGCAGCTCGCGCATCCCCCTCACACCAGCCGCTCGCGCACATGCTCGCCGCCGGCGCCGCGCTCGCAACCGGAGCCCCATCTCCCTGCTCCTTCTCTCGCATCTCCCTGCCCCATCCGCAAGGGCGACAGTGGCCGGCGGCGGTGGCCGGAATTGGCCTCAGATCCATCGGCCCCATCTCCCTGCCCTGTCTCTTCAATCACTCTCCCTCTCTTCGAATCGGAAAAACCAGAGCGTACCTCAGCGACGGCGAGCTCCTCGGGGCAGTGGCGTGGCCGTCTTCTTGTCTCCAACTTCTCCAGATCGGCGAGGGAGCGAGCTCGCGAAGGGGCAGCTCTGTTTGGACGTCCTCGCTCCGTCGTCTAAATATGGACAATGCGTAGCGATTCGGGTGGATGTCTAAAATTTAGACTAGCACATACACAAGCCGCTGGACACATTTTTTGGCCTCTGATGGTCTATATTTGACATAGACTATGAGATACACAAGCCACTAGAGATGCTATTATGTTCTTGCCCATTGTGACCAGCCTAAAGCATTGTTGAGCTTAGCTCACGAGGAACGTTCGAATAGGCCATTTCCAGCGAGCCAAACCTGAGCGATGCAAGCGAGTGCATGTGGCTGCATGTGTGGCAACCAAACTATGTATAGAACATTATTTTTTGCCTGCATTTACTTAAGCAAGCCCAACCGAAATACAGATGCAAGGAGGCCAAAATCCATGCATGTAACTAAACATGCCCCCAAGTGCTTTGACCCTGCAGTTTTGCTAGCCTGATGCCTCTTCACTGATTTGGGCAGAGATGATCATTGAACGGTGGTCGGAAAATGAGCTGGTGGATTGGGAGGGACTCCTGAATGGCTCCCCTCTCTTTCCCTCCTAGACCCAAGCGGGCCACATTTTTTTTTGAAACGCAGTTCCTTAGGACCTGGCTTGTTAAAAAAGGTAGACGAGAGTTGTCTTGTTAATTAACGAAAACCTAGGTAAAAACCGTTATAACAGGGCACTGTCAACAATACATGCACCAGGCGAGCCGCTGGCTCCGTCACCAAGCAACCTGTAGCTGACACGCCGCTCCGGCATCCATAACGACCCGAGGCCGTGCACCAGGCGAGCCGCCTGCCTGAGCAACTGGAGCTGACATCCTACAACCATCTCCGAAGTTGCCGTTTCGATGTACGGACGAAAACCCCACACGCCAACCCCGAGGCCGTGCACCAGGCGAGCCGCTAGCTTCGCCGCCCGAGCAACCGGAGCTGACACCCAACAATCATACCTGGAGCCACCGCTCCGACATCCACGCCAACCCCGAGGTCGCGTACCAGACTGGCCAGCGACATACCACCTACGAGACCAATGCCGGCACCCCTCCATGACGACGAGATCCGGAGCCGCCACTCCGACTTTCACGCCGGCCCCGGGGCAGAGCACCACCCGAGCCGACGCCTCTCAAGCCGAGACCACTCCAAAATGGCGCCTCCAAGGACCACGACACCGAAGCGTTGCCATTGTCTACTCCAGAATCACGTCCCACCTGTAGCGTAGAATTGACATCCACTCCGAGCAAGGCCACAACCCGATCCCATAGAGCCATTGTTGTCCGATATTCCGATTCGCCCCCGACTTTCGTTTTGAGGATCCACCACCCAGAGTCAATGCCCAACATGGCAAGATCCACCTCCCCCTGGCAAATCCATCATTGCCACTGTCCAACACCGAGCAATGGTACATCTACAAAAGGTTACTCTACCTTATTTACAAACAAGTTGATGCGGAGGATTAAGCATCAGAGAGAAGTGGCATGGGAGGGGGGCAACAACTGCCAAATCACGGTTGCGCTGGTCCTAGGCTGTGGAGTTGCATCGTTCTCGTGGATGACCCAGGCTATGACGACACACAACACCACAACTCCAGCCGTTCGGGTTGCGGCATGCTACCATCATTGGATCATTTTCTTAAAAGCAAAAAGAGTGCAACACAAGGACTTCCCAAAAGTCCATCCATCCTAATACTTGGTCCGCCGCCCCAAGACTATCAAATAATGCCCTCCCCTTTGAGGAAAGGGGTCCACCGCCACCACGATAACATAGGACGTGGTTAGCCAATTAGGATTTAGGAAGGCCATCCACGCCGCTAGGAATTTTGCCTTCGATCACTCGTTTTCGTGCGAGTTTTGGATGTTGAGGTGGCGACCTTGAGAGTTGGCGTGGCGGTCGTATCTGTGGCTGGACAACCGGGGTAGCTTGTGTTGTGTAGTGTCATGGCTCGTGCAAGTGGTGGATGTGTGTTCCAACGACAGGGTCACCATGTGGTTATCGCTGTCTTGCTGAATAGGAAAGGACAGTTACAAGCCAACAACACTTTACTGTTTACCAATTGACCGACGCCACAACGACAAGGTCACTACATATTTATAGCCTAGCTACACACCCACTCCTTCGGCTCGACGGCTCGCGGGCCCCTTGTTAGGGAGAACCTGAGAGCAACTTCAACGCGGCGATTTAAATGGACACGCGGTTTGTCCGTTTGGGTCGGCGTGTCCGTTCACTTTTGCGTTTGGGTTGACAGTGCGCCTAACGCGCAGACGCATTTGTTGGAAATATGCCCTAGAGGCAATAATATTTGCATTATTATATTTTCATATTCATAATTAATAATTTATATTCTATGCTATAACTGCTATGATCCTGAAATATGCGACTCAGTGGAAAACTCATATGCACGTGTGTAATGATAAACGACAAATAAAAGGTTCCTAGTCTCGCCACTAAGACCAGCTCAAGTGTTGTTGGTGATCACGTTTTCCGGATCTTAGGATATCGTTAAGTGTAACGATAGTCCCAAAACAACATTGAGATTATCACCTTGAAAGAACAATCATATTGAATCAACCCAATCTTGTTTGCTATGAATTGAGTAAATATTGTCTACATTCAATTGTAATAATGCGGAGTGTTAGCGTGTGATATTGTTCTTTAGACCATGAGAGTACCATGGTCACTTCTTACCGTACGGTGGGCTTCGAGATTGCTCAAACGTCACCTGTAATACGGTGATCATAACAATAATTTATAGGTTCATCGGAAAGTTTGACAAGTGGCCAGATAGCTCGAGAGTGGGATCTGCTCCTCCGACGATGAAGATATATTCTTAGGGCCCTCTCGGTGTGACGACATCCATCATCATCTGGCCAGACACAGGCGACTACGTCATGGGGACGCCGGAACACGTCAACGAGAAAGAAAAACAAAACTGATAATGGGAGCAACGATATTGTGAGCATGATGATGACTCAGGAGGATACCGATGCACACCGGGTTTTGTAAAGTATCGCGAAGCAAAGGCAAGATCACATGATAACCAAAGGTTCACTCGATCATTCATGTAACCATAGGGACCGATATGGATGTCCACGATTCCGCTATCGGTCATTGAACGAAGGGGTTTCGTTCATGTATATGATTTACTGAACCTACGGGGTCACAAGCTTAAGGTAATCACGATCTGTTGAGTGTTAGTAGTGCGGGAGTGATGAGAATATATTTGTGAAATTGTTTCGTTAATATCCGGAATAGTTTCGAGAGGTTCTGGAAGCGTTTCGGGGTCACCGGAAGGGTTCAAGTGAATATCAGGTAATACCGGGTAGTATCGATTAATATATATATATATATATATATATATATATATATATATATATATATATATATATGTGTGTGTGTGTGTGTGTGTGTGTGTGTGTGTGGAAAATGTTTCTGAGGATGTTAAATTATATATATATAATACTTTGAATTTTTTAGAATAAACATATATTTAATTTAATACCAATGGGCCTAATAAGGCCAAGAGGTGGAGGGAGATATGGGCCACAAAGGCCCATATGGAAGTGGCGCCCCCTTTCCCATCAAGGGGAGG
>NC_041380.1:220874152-220875153 GCF_002162155.2 Triticum dicoccoides
ATCCTACTTGGGGTGGGTGGACTCCCCCCCAAGGCTGGCGCACCAAGGGGACTCCTTCCCCTCTGGTGCCTGCCCTTCGTCTCCCCTCCAACCTATATATACTAGAGGATTTCACCCTATTGGATACACAAGTTTTGGATCCTCTAGTTGATCTAGTTCTAGTTCTAGTTGGTCCTAGTTGACTAATTAGAGTTAGCCCTAGCCACCTCTAATCCTCATAATTAGAAGCCCAATGTGGTTCTAATCTTCTCCCTCTAATTCTCCGGCGTCGATTAGCTCTGGACGGCGAAGCATTGCCGGATCGTGAAAACCGTACGCTTGCAACCAAGTAGAGAGGCCGTGCTTTCGTCCTATGTTCGAGGGATCGTTCGAGGGCGGTTCGCGGGATCGTCATCGACGTTTGAGGGACTCCAAGCACAATCCGCACCGATTCGTCTGCTGCACTCCCGGAGTCGGTAACGATCGTTGATCACAACCCATTATGCATCTTCATATTGTTCCTGTCGGGGAACATAGTAATTTCAAAAAATTTCCTACGCACACGCAAGATCATGGTGATGCATAGCAATGAGAGGGGAGAGTGTGTCCACATACCCTCGTAGACCGAAAGCGGAAGCGTTAGCACAACGCGGTTGATGTAGTCGTACGTCTTCACGATCCGACCGATCAAGCATCGAACGCACGACACCTCCAAGTTCTGCACACGTTCAACTCAATGACGTCCCTCGAACTCCGATCCAGCCGAGCTTTGAGGGAGAGTTCCGTCAGCACGACAGCGTGGTGATGATGATGATGTTCTACCGATGCAGAGCTTCGCCTAAGCACCGCTACTATATGACCGAGGTGGATTATGGTGGAGGGGGGCACCGCACACGGCTAAAAGATCTAAGAGATCAATTGTTGTGTCTTTAGGGGGTGCCTCCCTCCCCGTATATAAAGGAGTAGAGGAGGGGGAGGGGTCGGCCACCCTTGGCGCGACCCATGAGGAGTCCTACTCCCAC
>NC_041380.1:220875695-220876782 GCF_002162155.2 Triticum dicoccoides
GTATCCGATAACCCCCGGAACCATTCCGGTGTCCGAATATAGTCGTCCAATATATCAATCTTCATGTCTCGACCATTTCGAGACTCCTCGTCATGTCCGTGATCACATCCGGGACTCTGAACTACCTTCGGTACATCAAAACACATAAACTCATAATATAACCGTCATCGAACTTTAAGCGTGCGGACCCTACGGGTTCGAGAACTATGTAGACATGACCGAGACATGTCTTCGGTCAATAACCAATAGCGTAACCTGGATGCTCATATTGGCTCCTACATATTCTACGAAGATCTTTATGGGTCAAACCGCATAACAACATACGTTGTTCCCTTTGTCATCGGTATGTTACTTGCCCGAGATTCGATCGTCGGTATCTCAATACCTAGTTCAATCTCGTTACCGGCAAGTCTCTTTACTCGTTCCGTAATACATCATCCCGCAACTAACTCATTAGTTGCAATGCTTGCAAGGCTTAAGTGATGTGTATTACCGAGTGGGCCCAGAGATACCTCTCCGACAATCGGAGTGACAAATCCTAATCTCGAAATACGCCAACCCAACAAGTACTTTTGGAGACACCTGTAGAGCATGTTTATAATCACCCAGTTACGTTGTGACGTTTGGTAGCACATACCCTCGTAGACCGAAGGCGGAAGCGTTAGCACAACGCGGTTGATGTAGTCGTACGTCTTCACGATCCGACCGATCAAGCACCGAACGCACGACACCTCCAAGTTCTGCACACGTTCAACTCAATGACGTCCCTCGAACTCCGATCCAGCCGAGCTTTGAGGGAGAGTTCCGTCAGCACGACAGCGTGGTGATGATGATGATGTTCTACCGACGCAGAGCTTCGCCTAAGCATCGCTACTATATGACCGAGGTGGATTATGGTGGAGGGGGGCACCGCACACGGCTAAAAGATCTAAGAGATCAATTGTTGTGTCTCTAGGGGGTGCCTCCCTCCCTGTATATAAAGGAGTAGAGGAGGGGGAGGGGGCCGGCCACCCTTGGCGCACCCCATGAGGAGTCCTACTCCCACCGGGAGTAGGACTCCCCCCTTTCCATGTTGGAGTAGGAGAGG
>NC_041380.1:220877165-220896535 GCF_002162155.2 Triticum dicoccoides
GTATCGATAACCCCCAGAACCATTCCGGTGTCCGAATATAGTCATCCAATATATCAATCTTCATGTCTCGACCATTTCGAGACTCCTCGTCATGTCTATGATCACAACCGGGATTCCGAACTACCTTCGGTACATCAAAACACATAAACTCATAATATAACCGTCATCGAACTTTAAGCGTGCGGACCCTATGGGTTCGAGAACTATGTAGACATGACCGAGACATGTCTCCAGTCAATAACCAATAGCGGAACCTGGATGCTCATATTGACTCCTACATATTCTATGAAGATCTTTATCGGTCGAACCGCATAACAACATTTGTTGTTCCCTTTGTCATCGGTATGTTACTTGCCCGAGATTCGATCGTCGGTATCTCCATACCTAGTTCAATCTCGTTACCGGCAAGTCTCTTTACTCGTTCTGTAATACATCATCCCGTAGCTAACTCATTAGTTGCAATGCTTGCAAGGCTTAAGTGATGTGTATTACCGAGTGGGCCCAGAGATACCTCTCCAACAATCGGAGTGACAAATCCTAATCTTGAAATACGCCAACCCAACAAGTACTTTTGGAGACACCTGTAGAGCACCTTTATAATCACCCAGTTACGTTGTGACGTTTGGTAGCACACAAAGTGTTCCTCCGGTAAACGGGAGTTGCATAATCTCATAGTCACAGGAACATGTATAAGTCATGAAGAAAGCAATAGCAACAAACTAAACGATCAAGTGCTAAGCTAACGGAATGGGTCAAGTCAATCACATAATTCTCCTAATGATGTGATCCCGTTAATCAAATGACAACTCTCTGTCTATGGCTAGGAAACATAACCATCTTCGATCAACGAGCTAGTCAAGTAGAGGCATACTAGTGGCACTCTGTTTGTCTATGTATTCACACATGTATCATGTTTCCGGTTAATACAATTCTAGCATGAATAATAAACATTTAGCATGATATAAGGAAATAAATAATAACTTTATTATTGCCTCTAGGGAATATTTACTTCAGTCTCCCACTTGCACTAGAGTCAATAATCTAGTTCACATCTTTATGTGATCAGTTCACATCTCCATGTGACTAATACCCAAAGGGTTTATTAGAGTCTATAATCTAGTTCACATCGCTATGTGATTAACACCCAAAGAGTGATCATGTTTTGCTTGTGAGATAAGTTTAGTCTATGGGTCTGCAACATTCAGATCCGTATGTATTTCACAAATTTCTATGTCTACAATGCTCTGCATGGAGCCACTCTAGCTAATTGCTCCCACTTTCAATATGTATCCAGATTGAGACTTAGAGTCATCTAGATCGATGTAAAAAGCTTGTATCGACGTAACTCTTTACGACGAACTCTTTTTTCATTATTGTACTCCCTTGCCAAAAAGATGCTAAGGTATACAATATTACTGGTAAACAACATAGCATACTTTATAGAACCTATGACTGAGGCATTGGGAATGACTTATCATTCTCTTTCTATTTTCTGCCGTGGTCGGATTTTGAGTATTTACTCAACTTCACACCTTGCAACACAAGCAAGAACTCCTTCTTTGACTGTTCCATTTTGAACTACTTCAAAATCTTGTCAAGGTATGTACTCATTGGAATAACTTATCAAGCGTCTTGATCTATCTCTATAGATCTTGATGCTCAGTGTGTAAGCAGCTTCATCGAGGTCTTTCTTTGAAAAACTCCTTCCAAAAACTCCTTTATGCTTGACAGAAAATTTGACATTCTTTCCGATCAACAATATGTCATTCACATATACTTATCAGAAATTTTGTAGTGCTCCCACTCACTTTCTTGTAAATACAGGCTTCACCGCAAGTCTATATTGTTGGGGAACGTAGTAATTTCAAAAAATTTCCTACGCACACGCAAGATCATGGTGATGCATAGCAACGAGAGGGGGGAGTGTTGTCCACGTACCCTCGTAGACCGAAAGCGGAAGCGTTAGCACACCACGGTTGATGTAGTCGTACGTCTTCACGATCCGACCAATCAAGTACCAAACGTACGACACCTCCGAGTTCAGCACACGTTCAGCCCGATGGCGTCCCTCGAACTCCGATCCAGCCAAGTGTTGAGGGAGAGTTTCGTCAGCACGACGGCGTGGTGACGATGATGATGTTCTACCGACGCAGGGCTTCGCCTAAGCACTGCTACAGTATTATCAAGGTGGACTATGGTGGAGGGGGGCACCGCACACGGCTAAAAGATCAAACGATCAATTGTTGTGTCTATGGGGTGCCCCCTGTCCTCGTATATAAAGGAGCAAGGGGGGAGGTGCGGCCGGCCAGGAGGAGGCGTGCCAGGAGGAGTCCTACTCCCACCGGGAGTAGGACTCCCTCCCTTCCTTGTTGGATTAGGAGAAGGGGGAAAGAGGAGGGAGAGAGGAAGGAAGGGGGGGGGGGCGCTGCCCCCCTCTCCTTGTCCCATTCGGACTAGGGGGAGGGGCGTGCGGCCCTGCCCTGGCCGCCTCTCCTCTTCTCCACTAAGGCCCACTATGGCCCATTAATCCCCCGGGGGGTTCCGGTAACCCCTTGGTACTCCGGTAAAATCCCGATTTCACCCGGAACACTTCCGATATCCAGATATAGGCTTCCAATATATCAATCTTCATGTCTCGACCATTTTGAGACTCCTCGTCATGTCCGTGATCACATCCGGAACTCCGAACAGCCTTCGGTACATCAAAACTCATAATATAACCGTCATCGAAACTTTAAGCGTGCGGACCCTACGGGTTCAAGAACTATGTAGACATGACCGAGACACGTCTCTGGTCAATAACCAATAGCAGAACCTGGATGCTCATATTGTCTCCCACATATTCTACGAAGATCTTTATCGGCCAGACCGCATAACAACATACGTTGTTCCCTTTGTCATCGATATGTTACTTACCCAAGATTCGATTGTCGGTATCTCAATACCTAGTTCAATCTCGTTACCGGCAAGTCTCTTTACTCGTTTCGTAATACATCATCCCGCAACTAACTCATTAGTTACAATGCTTGCAAGGCTTATAGTGATGTGTATTACCGAGTGGGCCCAGAGATACCTCTCCGACAATCGAGTGACAAATCCTAATCTCGGAATACGCCAATCCAACAAATACCTTCGGAGACACCTGTAGAGCACCTTTATAATCACCCAATTATGTTGTGACGTTTGGTAGCACACAAAGTGTTCCTCCGGTAAACGGGAGTTGCATAATCTCATAGTCATAGGAACATGTATAAGTCGTGAAGAAAGCAATAGCAACACACTAAACGATCAAGTGCTAAGCCAACGGAATGGGTCAAGTCAATCACATCATTCTCCTAATGATGTGATCCTGTTAATCAAATGACAACTCTTTGTCTGTGGCTAGGAAACATAACCATCTTTGATCAACGAGCTAGTCATGTAGAGGGATACTAGTGACACTCTGTTTGTCTATGTATGCACACATGTATCATATTTCCGGTTAATACAATTCTAGCATGAATAATAAACAATTTTCATGATATAAGGAAATAAATAATAACTTTATTATTGCCTCTAGGGCATATTTCCTTCAGTCTCCCACTTGCACTAGAGTCAATAATCTATATCATATCACCATGTGATTAACATCGATAGTTCACATCATCATGTGATTAACACCCATAGTACACATCACCATGTGACCAACACCCAAAGGGTTTACTAGATTCAGTAATCTAGTTCACTACGCTATGTGATTAACACCCAAAGAGTACTAAGGTCTGATCATGTTTTGCTTGTGAGAGAAGTTTAGTCTACGGGTCTGCAACATTCAGATCCGTATGTATTTCGCAAATTTCTATGTCTACAATGCTCTGCACGGAGCTACTTTAGCTAATTGCTCCCACTTTTAATATGTATCCAGATTGAGACTTAGAGTCATCTAGATCGATGTAAAAAGCTTGCATCGACATAACTCTTTACGACGAACTCTTTTATCACCTCCATAACTGAGAAATATTTCCTTAGTCCTCTAAGGATAATTTTGACTGCTGTCTAGTGATCTACTCCTAGATCACTATTGTACTCCCTTGCTAGAAAGATGCTAAGGTATACAATAGGACTGGTAAACAGCATAGCATACTTTATAGAACCTATGACTGAGGCATAGGGAATGACTTACCATTCTCTTTCTATTTTCTGTTGTGGTCGGGTTTTGAGTCTTTACTCAACTTCACACCTTGCAACACAGGAAATAACTCCTTCTTTGTCTGTTCCATTTTGAACTACTTCAAAATCTTGTCAAGGTATGTACTCATTGAAATAACTTATCAAGCGTCTTGATCTATCTCTATAGGTCTTGATGCTCAATGTGTAAGCAGCTTTATCAAGGTCTTTCTTTAAAAAACTCCTTTCAAATACTCTTTTATGCTTTCCAAAAAATTATACATTCTTTCCGATCAACAATATGTCATTCACATATACTTATCAGAAATGTTGTAGTGCTGCCACTCACTTTCTTGTAACTACAGGCTTCACCGCAAGTCTGTATAAAACCATATACTTTGATCACTTTATCAAAGCATATATTCCAATTCCGAGATGCTTGCACCAGTCCATAGATGGATCGCTGGAGCTTGCTCACTTTGTTAGCACATTTAGGGTCGACAAAACCTTCTGGTTGGATCATATACAACTCTTCTTTTTAAGAAATCCATGAAGGAATACAGTTTTGACATCCATTTGCCAGATTTCATAAAATGCGGCAACTGCTAACATGATTCAGACAGACTTTTAAGCATTGATACGAGTGAGAAAATCTCATCGTAGTCAACACCTTGAATTTGTCGAAAACACTTTGCGACAATTCGAGCTTTATAGATAGTAACACTACTATCAACGTTCGTCTTCCTCTTGAAGATCCATTTATTCTTAATGACTCACCAATCATCAGGCAAGTCAATCAAAGTCCATACTTTGTTCTCATATATGGATCCAATCTCAGATTTCATGGCCTCAAGCCATTTCGCGGAATCTGGGCTCATCATCGCTCCGTCATAGTTCGTAGGTTCGTCATGGTCAATTAACATGACCTCCAGAACAGGATTACCGTACCACTCTGGTGCGGATCTCACTCTGGTTGACCTATGAGGTTCGGTAGTAACTTGATCTGAAGTTACATGATCATCATCATTAGCTTCCTCACTAATTGGTGTAGGAGTCACAGAAACAGATTTCTGTGTTGATCTACTTTCCAATAAGGGAGCAGGTACAGTTACCTCATCAAGTTCTACTTTCCTCCCACTCACTTCTTTCGAGAGAAACTCCTTCTCTAGAAAGGATCCATTCTTAGCAACGAATATCTTGCCTTCGGATCTGTGATAGAAGGTGTACCGAACTGTCTCCTTTGGGTATCCTACGAAGACTCATTTCTCCGATTTGGGTTTGAGCTTATCAGGATGAAACTTTTTCTTATAAGCATCGCAACCCCAAACTTTAAGAAACGACAACTTTGGTTTCTTGCCAAACCACAGTTCATACGGTGTCATCTCAACGGATTTAGATGGTGCCCTTTTAATGTGAATGGAGCTGTCTCTAATGCATAACCCCAAAACTATAGTGGTAAATCGGTAAGAAACATCATAGATTGCACTATATCCAATAATAGTACGGTTATGACGTTCGGACACACCATTACGCTGTGGTGTTCCAGGTGGCATGAGTTTGTGAAAATATTCCACATTGTTTTAATTGAAGGCCAAACTCGTAACTCAAATATTCGCCTCTGCGATCATATCGTAGAAACTTTATTTTCTTGTTACGATGATTTTCCACTTCACTCTGAAATTCTTTGAACTTTTCAAATGTTTCAGACTTATGTTTCATCAAGTAGATACACACATATCTGCTCAAATCATCTGTGAAGGTCAAAAAACAATGATACCCGTCGCGAGTCTCAACACTCATTGGACCGCATACATCGGTATGTATTATTTCCAATAAGTCAGTTGCTCGCTCCATTGTTCCGGAGAATGGAGTCTTAGTCATCTTGCCCATGAGTCATGGTTCGCAAGCATCAACTGATTCATAATCAGGTGATTCCAAAAGCCCATCAGCATGGAGTTTCTTCATGCGCTTTATACCAATATGACCCAAACGGCAGTGCCACAAATAAGTTGCACTGTCATTATTAACTTTGCATCTTTTGGCTTCAATATTATGAATATGTGTATCACTACGATCGATATCCAACAAATCATTTTTATTGGGTGTATGACCATAGAAGGTTTTATTCATGTAAACAGAACAACAATTATTCTCTAACTTAAATGAATAACCATATTGCACTAAACATGATCAAATCATATTCATGCTCAACGCAAACACCAAATAACATTTATTTAGGTTTAACACTAATCCCGAAAGTATAGGGAGTGTGCGATGATGATCATATCAATCTTGGAACCACTTCCAACACACATCGTCACTTCATCCTTAACTAGTCTCTGTTCATTCTGCAACTCCCGTTTCGAGTTACTACTCTTAGCAACTGAACCAGTATCAAATACCGAGGGGTTGCTATAAACACTAGTAAAGTACACATTAATAACATGTATATCAAATATAGCATTGTTCACTTTGCCATCCTTCTTATCCGCCAAATACTTGGGGCAGTTCCGCTTCCAATGACCAGTCCCTTTGTAGTAGAAGCACTTAGTCTCAGGCTTAGGTCCAGACTTGGGCTTCTTCACTTGAGCAGCAACTTGCTTGCC
Source organism: Triticum dicoccoides (assembly GCF_002162155.2). Lineage (NCBI taxonomy): Eukaryota > Viridiplantae > Streptophyta > Magnoliopsida > Poales > Poaceae > Triticum > Triticum dicoccoides. The sequence continues at coordinate 220,883,918 of NC_041380.1, forward strand.
ATTCTTCTTGAAGTTCCCTTTCTTTCCCTTTGCCCTTTTCTTGAAACTAGTGGTCTTGTTAATCATCAACACTTGATGCTTTTTCTTGATTTGTACCTTCATCGATTTCATCATCATGAAAAGCTCGGGAATCGTTTTCGTTATCCCTTGCATACTATAGTTCATCACGAAGTTCTACTAACTTGGTGATGGTGACTAGAGAATTTTGTCAATCACTATTTTATCTGGAAGATTAACTCCCACTTGATTCAAGCGATTGTAGAACCCAGACAATTTGAGCACATGCTCACTGCTTGATCTATTCTCCTCCATCTTTTAGCTATAGAACTTGTTGGATACTTCATATCTCTCAACTCGGGTATTTGCTTGAAATATTAACTTCAACTCCTCGAACATCTCATATGATCCATGACGTTCAAAACATCGTTGAAGTCCCGATTCTAAGCTGTTAAGCATGGTGCACTAAACTATCAAGTAGTCATCATATTGAGCTAGCCAAACGTTCATAACGTCTGCATCTGCTCCTGCAATAGGTCTGTCACCTAGCGGTGCATCAAGGACATAATTCTTCTGTGCAGCAATGAGGATAATCCTCAGATCACGGATCCAATCCGCATCATTGCTACTGACATCTTTCAACTTAGTTTTCTCTAGGAACATATAAAAAATAAAACAGAGGAGCTAAACGCGAGCTATTGATCTGCAACATAGATATGCTAATACTACCAGGACTAAGTTCATGATAAATTAAAGTTCAATTAATCGTATTACTTAAGAACTCCCACTTAGATAGACATCTCTCTAATCATCTAAGTGATCACGTGATCCAAATCAACTAAACCATAACCGATCATCACGTGAAATGGAGTAGTTTTCAATGGTGAACATCATTATGTTGATCATATCTACTATATGATTCATGCTCGACCTTTCGGTCTCAGTGTTCCAAGGCCATATCTGCATATGCTAGGCTCGTCAAGTTTAACCTGAGTATTCTACGTGTGCAAAACTGGCTTGCACCCGTTGTAGATGGACGTAGAGCTTATCACACCCGATCATCACATGGTGTCTGGGCATGAAGAACTTTGGCAACGGTGCATACTCAGGGAGAACACTTTTATCTTGAAATTTAGTGAGAGATCATCTTATAATGATACCCTCAATCAAAGCAAGATAAGATGCATAAAAGATAAACATCACATGCAATCAATATAAGTGATATGATATGGCCATCATCATCTTGTGCTTGTGATCTCCATGTCCGAAGCACCGTCATGATCACCATCGTCATCGGCGCGACACCTTGATCTCCATCGTAGCATCGTTGTCATCTCGCCAATCTTATGCTTCTACGACTATCGCTACCGCTTAGTGATAAAGTAAAGCATTTACAGGGTGATTGCATTGCATACAATCAACCATATGGCTCCTGCCAGTTGCCGATAACTCGGTTACAAAACATGATCATCTCATACAATAAAATATAGCATCATGTCTTGACCATATCACATCACAACATGCCCTGCAAAAACAAGTTAGACGTCCTCTACTTTGTTGTTGCAAGTTTTACGTGGCTGCTACGGGCTGAGCAAGAACCGTTCTTACCTACGCATCAAAACCACAACGATAGTTCGTCAAGTTAGTGTTGTTTTAACCTTCTCAAGGACCGGGCGTAGCCACACTCGGTTCAACTAAAGTTGGAGAAACTGACACCCGCCAACCACCTGTGTGCAAAGCACGTCGGTAGAACCAGTCTCGCGTAAGCGTACGCGTAATGTCGGTCCGGGCTGCTTCATCCAACAATACCGCCGAACCAAAGTGTGACATGCTGGTAAGCAGTATGACTTGTATCGCCCACAACTCACTTGTGTTCTACTCGTGCATATAACATCTACGCATAAAACCTGGCTCGCATGCCACTGTTGGGGAACGTAGTAATTTCAAAAAATTTCCTACGCAAACGCAAGATCATGGTGATGCATAGCAACGAGAGGGGAGAGTGTACGTCTTCATGATCCGACCGATCAAGTACCGAACATACGACACCTCCGAGTTCAGCACACGTTCAGCCCGATGACGTCCCTTGAACTCTGATCCAGCCGAGTGTTGAGGGAGAGTTTCGTCAGCACGACGGCATGGTGACGATGATGATGTTCTACCGACGCAGGGCTTCGCCTAAGCACTGCTACAGTATTATCGAGGTGGACTATGGTGGAGGGGGGAACCGCACACGGCTAAAAGATCAAACTATCAATTGTTGTGTCTATGGGGTGCCCCTGCCCCCGTATATAAAGGACCAAGAGGGGAGGTGCGGCCGGCCAGGAGGAGGCGCGCCAGGAGGAGTCCTACTCCCACCGGGAGTAGGACTCCCTCCCTTCCTTGTTGGATTAGGAGAAGGGGGAAAGAGGAGGGAGAGAGAAAGGAAGGGGGGGGGGGCGCCGCCCCCTGTCCTTGTCCTATTCGGACTAGGGGGAGGGGCGCGTGGCCCTGCCCTGGCCGCCTCTCCTCTTCTCCACTAAGGCCCACTATGGCCCATTAATCCCCCGGGGGGTTTCGGTAACCCCTTGGTACTCCAGTAAAATCCCGATTTCACCCGGAACACTTCCGATATCCAAATATAGGCTTCCAATATATCAATCTTCATGTCTCGACCATTTCGAGACTTCTCGTCATGTCCGTGATCACATCCGGAACTCCGAACAACCTTCAGTACATCAAAATACATAAACTCATAATATAACCGTCATCGAAACTTTAAGCGTGCGGACCCTACGAGTTCGAGAACTATGTAGACATGACCGAGACACGTCTCCGGTCAATAACCAATAGTGGAACCTGGATGCTCATATTGGCTCCCACATATTCTACGAAGATCTTTATCGGTCAGACCGCATAACAACATACGTTGTTCCCTTTGTCATCAGTATGTTACTTGCCCGAGATTCGATCATCGGTATCTCAATACCTAGTTCAATCTCGTTAGCGGCAAGTCTCTTTACTCGTTCTGTAATACATCATCCCGCAACTAACTCATTAGTTACAGTGCTTGCAAGGCTTATAGTGATGTGTATTACCGAGTGGGTCCAGAGATACCTCTCCGACAATCGGAGTGACAAATCCTAATCTTGAAATACGCCAACCCAACAAGTACTTTTGGAGACACCTGTAGAGCACCTTTATAATCACCCAGTTACGTTGTGACGTTTGGTAGCACACAAAGTGTTCCTCCGGTAAACGGGAGTTGCATAATCTCATAGTCACAGGAACATGTATAAGTCATGAAGAAAGCAATAGCAACAAACTAAACGATCAAGTGCTAAGCTAACGGAATGGGTCAAGTCAATCACATAATTCTCCTAATGATGTGATCCCGTTAATCAAATGACAACTCTTTGTCTATGGCTAGGAAACATAACCATCTTCGATCAACGAGCTAGTCAAGTAGAGGCATACTAGTGGCACTCTGTTTGTCTATGTATTCACACATGTATCATGTTTCCGGTTAATACAATTCTAGCATGAATAATAAACATTTAGCATGATATAAGGAAATAAATAATAACTTTATTATTGCCTCTAGGGAATATTTACTTCAGTCTCCCACTTGCACTAGAGTCAATAATCTAGTTCACATCTTTATGTGATCAGTTCACATCTCCATGTGACTAATACCCAAAGGGTTTACTAGAGTCTATAATCTAGTTCACATTGCTATGTGATTAACACCCAAAGAGTGATCATGTTTTGCTTGTGAGATAAGTTTAGTCTATGGGTCTGCAACATTCAGATCCGTATGTATTTCGCAAATTTCTATGTCTACAATGCTCTGCACGGAGCCACTCTAGCTAATTGCTCCCACTTTCAATATGTATCCAGATTGAGACTTAGAGTCATCTAGATCGATGTAAAAAGCTTGTATCGACGTAACTCTTTACGACGAACTCTTTTTTCATTATTGTACTCCCTTGCCAAAAAGATGCTAAGGTATACAATATTACTGGTAAACAACATAGCATACTTTATAGAACCTATGACTGAGGCATAGGGAATGACTTATCATTCTCTTTCTATTTTCTGTCGTGGTCGGGTTTGAGTATTTACTCAACTTCACACCTTGCAACACAAGCAAGAACTCCTTCTTTGACTGTTCCATTTTGAACTACTTCAAAATCTTGTCAAGGTATGTACTCATTGAAATAACTTATCAAGCGTCTTGATCTATCTCTATAGATCTTGATGCTCAGTGTGTAAGCAGCTTCATCGAGGTCTTTCTTTGAAAAACTCCTTCCAAAAACTCCTTTATGCTTTACAGAAAATTTGACATTCTTTCTGATCAACAATATGTCATTCACATATACTTATCAGAAATGTTGTAGTGCTCCCACTCACTTTCTTGTAAATACAGGCTTCACCGCAAGTCTATATTGTTGGGGAACGTAGTAATTTCAAAAAATTTCCTACGCACACGCAAGATCATGGTGATGCATAGCAACGAGAGGGGGGAGTGTTGTCCACGTACCCTCGTAGACCGAAAGCGGAAGCGTTAGCACACCACGGTTGATGTAGTCGTACGTCTTCACGATCCGACTGATCAAGTACCAAACGTACGACACCTCCGAGTTCAGCACACGTTCAGCCCGATGACGTCCCTCGAACTCCGATCCAGCCAAGTGTTGAGGGAGAGTTTCGTCAGCACGACGGAGTGGTGACAATGATGATGTTCTACCGACGCAGGGCTTCGCCTAAGCACTGCTACAGTATTATCAAGGTGGACTATGGTGGAGGGGGGCACCGCACACGGCTAAAAGATCAAACGATCATTTGTTGTGTCTATGGGGTGCCCCCTGTCCTCGTATATAAAGGAGCAAGGGGGGAGGTGCGGCCGGCCAGGAGGAGGCGTGCCAGGAGGAGTCCTACTCCCACCGGGAGTAGGACTCCCTCCCTTCCTTGTTGGATTAGGAGAAGGGGGAAAGAGGAGGGAGAGAGGAAGGAAAGGGGGGGGGGCACTGCCCCCCTCTCCTTGTCCCATTCGGACTAGGGGGAGGGGCGTGCGGCCCTGCCCTGGCCTCCTCTCCTCTTCTCCACTAAGGCCCACTATGGCCCATTAATCCCCCGGGGGGTTCCGGTAACCCCTTGGTACTCCGGTAAAATCCCGATTTCACCCGGAACACTTCCAATATCCAGATATAGGCTTCCAATATATCAATCTTCATGTCTCGACCATTTTGAGACTCCTCGTCATGTCCGTGATCACATCCGGAACTCCGAACAGCCTTCGGTACATCAAAACTCATAATATAACCGTCATCGAAACTTTAAGCGTGCGGACCCTACGAGTTCAAGAACTATGTAGACATGACCGAGACACGTCTCTGGTCAATAACCAATAGCAGAACCTGGATGCTCATATTGTCTCCCACATATTCTACGAAGATCTTTATCGGCCAGACCGCATAACAACATACGTTGTTCCCTTTGTCATCGATATGTTACTTGCCCAAGATTCGATCGTCGGTATCTCAATACCTAGTTCAATCTCGTTACCGGCAAGTCTCTTTACTCGTTTCGTAATACATCATCCCGCAACTAACTCATTAGTTACAATGCTTGCAAGGCTTATAGTGATGTGTATTACCGAGTGGGCCCAGAGATACCTCTCCGACAATCGGAGTGACAAATCCTAATCTCGAAATATGCCAATCCAACAAATACCTTCGGAGACACCTGTAGAGCACCTTTATAATCACCCAGTTACATTGTGACATTTGGTAGCACACAAAGTGTTCCTCCAGTAAACGGGAGTTGCATAATCTCATTGTCATAGGAACATGTATAAGTCATGAAGAAAGCAATAGCAACACACTAAACGATCAAGTGCTAAGCCAACGGAATGGGTCAAGTCAATCACATCATTCTCCTAATGATGTGATCCCGTTAATCAAATGACAACTCTTTGTCTATGGCTAGGAAACATAACCATCTTTGATCAACGAGCTAGTCAAGTAGAGGCATACTAGCGACACTCTGTTTGTCTATATATTCACACATGTATCATGTTTCCGGTTAATACAATTCTAGCATGAATAATAAACATTTATCATGATATAAGGAAATAAATAATAACTTTATTATTGCCTCTAGGGAATATTTCCTTCATGTATAAAACCATATACTTTGATCACTTTATCAAAGGATATATTCCAACTCCGAGATGCTTGCACCAGTCCATAGATGGATCGCTGGAGCTTGCTCACTTTGTTAGCACCTTTAGGGTCGACAAAACCTTCTGGTTGCATCATATACAACTCTTCTTTTTAAGAAATCCATGAAGGAATACAGTTTTGACATCCATTTGCCAGATTTCATAAAATACGACAACTGCTAACATGATTCGGACAAACTTTTAAGCATCGATACGAGTGAGAAAATCTCATCGTAGTCAACACCTTGAACTTGTCGAAAACACTTTGCGACAATTCGAGCTTTGTAGATAGTAACACTACTATCAGCGTCCGTTTTCCTCTTGAAGATCCATTTATTCTTAATGACTCACTGATCATTGGGCAAGTCAATTAAAGTCCATACTTTGTTCTCATGCATGGATCCAATCTCAGTTTCATGGCCTCAAGCCATTTCACAGAATCTGGGCTCATCATCGCTTCCTCATAGTTCGTAGGTTCGTCATGGTTAATTAACATGACCTCCAGAATAGGATTACCGTACCACTCTGGTGCGGATCTTACTCTGGTTGACCTATGAGGTTCGGTAGTAACTTGATCAAAAGTTTCATGATCATCATCATTAGCTTCCTCACTAATTGGTGTAGGAGTCACAGAAACAAATTTATGTGATGATCTACTTTCCAATAAGGGAGCAGGTACAGTTACCTCATCAAGTTCTACATTCCTCCCACTCACTTCTTTCGAGAGAAACTCCTTCTCTAGAAAGGATCCATTCTCAGCAACGAATGTCTTGCCTTCAGATCTGTGATAGAAGGTGTACCCAACTGTCTCCTTTGGGTATCCTATGAAGACACATTTCTCCGATTTGGGTTTGAACTTATCAGGATGAAACTTTTTCTTATAAGCATCGTAACCCCAAACTTTAAGAAACGACAACTTTGGTTTCTTGCCAAACCACGGTTCATACGGTGTCGTCTCAACGGATTTAGATGGTGCCCTTTGTTAACGTGAATGCAGCTGTCTCTAATGCATAACCCCAAAACTATAGTGGTTAATCGGTAAGAAACATCATAGATTGCACTATATCCAATAATAGTACGGTTATGACATTCGGACACACCATTATGCTGTGGTGTTCTAGGTGGCACGATTTTGTGAAACTATTCCGCATTGTTTTAATTGAAGACCAAACTCATAACTCAAATATTTGTCTCTGCGATCAGATCGTAGAAACTTTATTTTCTTGTCACGATGATTTTCCACTTCACTCTGAAGTTCTTTGAACTTTTCAAATGTTTCAGACTTATGTTTCATCAAGTAGATATACTCATATATGCTCAAATCATCTGTGAAGGTCAGAAAATAGCGATACCCGCCACGAGCCTCTACATTCATCGGACTGCATACATCAGTATGTATTATTTCCAATAAGTCAGTTGCTCGCTCCATTGTTCCGGAGAACGGAGTCTTAGTCATCTTGCCCATAAGGCATGGTTCGCAAGCATCAATTGATTCATAATCAAGTGATTCCAAAAGCCCATCAGCATGGAGTTTCTTCATGCGCTTTACACCAATATGACCTAAACGACAGTGCCACAAATAAGTTGCAATATCATTATTAACTTTGCATCTTTTGGCTTCAATATTATGAATATGTGTTTCACTACGATCGAGATCCAATGAACATTTTCATTGGGTGTATGACCATAGAAGGTTTTATTAATGTAAACAAAACAACAATTATTCTCTAACTTAAATGAATAACCATTTTGCAATAAACATGATCAAATCATATTAATGCTCAACGCAAACACCAAATAACATTTATTTAGGTTTAACACTAATCCCGAAAGTATAGGGAGTGTGCGATGATGATCATATCAATCTTGGAACCACTTCCAACACACATCGTCACTTCACCCTTAACTAGCCTCTGCTCATTATGCAACTCCCGTTTCGAGTTACTACTCTTAGCAACTGTACCACTATCAAATACCGAGGGGTTGCTATAAACAGTAGTAATGTACACATCAATAACATGTATATCAAATATAGTAGTATTCAGTTTGCCATCGTTCTTATCCGCCAAATACTTGGGGCAGTTCCGCTTCCAGTGACCAGTCCCTTTGCAATAGAAGCATTTAGTCTCAGGCTTAGGTCCAGACTTGGGCTTCTTCACTTGAGCAGCAACTTGCTTGCCGTTCTTCTTGAAGTTCCCTTTCTTTCCCTTTGCCCTTTTCTTGAAACTAGTGGTCTTGTTAATCATCAACACTTGATGCTCTTTCTTGATTTGTACCTTCATCGATTTCATCATCATGAAAAGCTCAGGAATCGTTTTTGTCATCCCTTGCGTACTATCGTTCATCACGAAGTTCTACTAACTTGATGATGGTGACTAGAGAATTCTGTCAATCACTATTTTATCTGGAAGATTAACTCCCACTTGATTCAAGTGATTGTAGTACCCAGACAATCTGAACACATGCTCACTGCTTGAGCTATTCTCCTCCATCTTTTAGCTATAGAACTTGTTGGAGACTTCATATCTCTCAACTCCGGTATTTGCTTGAAATATTAACTTTAACTCCTGGAACATCTCATATGATCCATGACGTTCAAAACGTCTTTGAAGTCCCGATTCTAAGCTATTAAGCATGGTGCACTAAACTATCAAGTAGTCATCATACTGAGCTAGCCAAACATTCATGACGTCTACATCTGCTCCCGCAATAGGTTTGTCACCTAGCGGTGCATCAAGGACATAATTCTTTTGTGCAGCAATGAGGATAATCCTCAGATCACGGATCCAATCCGCATCATGTCTACTAACATTTTTCAACTTAGTTTTCTATAGGAACATATCAAAAATAAAACAGAGGAGCTAAACGCGAGCTATTGATCTACAACATAGATATGCTAATACTACCAGGACTAAGTTCATGATAAATCTAAGTTCAATTAATCATATTACTTAAGAACTCCCACTTAGATAGACATCCCTCTAATCCTCTAAGTGATCACGTGATCCAAATCAACTAAACCATGTCCGATCATCATGTGAGATGGAGTAGTTTCAATGGCGAACATCACTAAGTTGATCATATCTACTATATGATTCACGCTCGACCTTTCGGTCTCAGTGTTCCGAGGCCATATCTGCATATGCTAGGCTTGTTAAGTGTAACCTGAGTATTCCGCGTGTGCAACTGTTTTGCATCCGCTGTATTTGAACGTAGACCCTAGCACACCCGATCATCACGTGGTGTCTCAGCACGAAGAACTTTCGCAACGGTGCATACTCAGGGAGAACACTTATACCTTGATAATTTAGTGAGAGATCATCTTATAATGCTACCGTCAATCAAAGCAAGATAAGATGTATAAAAGATAAACATCACATGCAATCATAATATGTGACATGATATGGCCATCATCATCTTGTGCCTTTGATCTCCATCTTCAAAGCATCGTCATGATCTCCATCGTCACCGGCATGACACCATGATCTCCATCATCTTGATCTATATCAATGTGTCATCACATGGTCGTCTCGCCAACTATTGCTCTTGCAACAATTGCTATCGCATAGCGATAACGTAAAGCAATTATTTGGCGCTTTCATCTTATGCAATAGAAAGACAACCATAAGGCTTTTGCCAGTTGCGATAACTTCAACAAAAACATGATCATCTCATACAACAACTTATATCTCATCACGTCTTGACCATATCACATCACAACATGCCCTGCAAAAACAAGTTAGACGCCCTCTACTTTGTTGTTGCAAGTTTTACGTGACTGCTACGGGCTGAGCAAGAACCGTTCTTACCTACGCATCAAAACCACAACGATAGTTCGTCAAGTTAGTGCTGTTTTAACCTTCGCAAGGACCGGGCGTAGCCACACTCAGTTCAACTAAAGTTGGAGAAACTGAACCCGCCAGCCACCTGTGTGCAAAGCACGTCGGTAGAACCAGTCTCGCGTAAGCGTACGCGTAATGTCGGTCCGGGCCGCTTCATCCAACAATACCGCCGAACCAAAGTATGACATGCTGGTAAGCAGTATGACTTGTATCGCCCACCACTCACTTGTGTTCTACTCGTGCATATAACATGAACGCATAAAACCTGGCTCGGATGCCACTGTTGGGGAACGTAGTAATTTCAAAAAAATTCCTACGCACACGCAAGATCATGGTGACTGCCCCTTGGCCACCTCTCCTCTTCCACCAATTGGGCCCATGAGGCCCATTAACCTCCGGGGGGGGGGGGGTCCGGTAACCCCCCGGTACTCCGGTATGTATCCGATAACCCCCGGAACCATTCCGGTGTCCGAATATAGTCGTCCAATATATCAATCTTCATGTCTCGACCATTTTGAGACTCCTCGTCATGTCCATGATCACATCCGGGACTCTGAACTACCTTCGGTACATCAAAACACATAAACTCATAATATAACCATCATCAAACTTTAAGCGTGCGGACCCTACGGGTTCGAGAACTATGCAGACATGACCGAGACATGTCTCCGGTCAATAACCAATAGCGGAACCTGGATGCTCATATTGGCTCCTACATATTCTACGAAGATCTTTATCGGTCAAACCGCATAACAACATACGTTGTTCCCTTTCTCATCGGTATGTTACTTGCCCGAGATTCGATCGTCGGTATCTCAATACCTAGTTAAATCTCGTTACCGGCAAGTCTCTTTACTCGTTCCGTAATACATCATCCCACAACTAACTCATTAGTTGCAATGCTTGCAAGGCTTAAGTGATGTGTATTACCGAGTGGGTCCAGAGATACCTCTCCGGCAATCAGAGTGACAAATCCTAATCTTGAAATACGCCAACCCAACAAGTACTTTTGGAGACACATGTAGAGCACCTTTATAATCACCCAGTTACGTTGTGACGTTTGGTAGCACACAAAGTGTTCCTCCGGTAAACGGGAGTTGCATAAGCTCATAGTCACAGGAACATGTATAAGTCATGAAGAAAGCAATAGCAACAAAATAAACGATCAAGTGCTAAGCTAACGGAATGGGTCAAGTCAATCACATCATTCTCCTAATGATTTGACCCCGTTAATCAAATGACAACTCTTTGTCTATGGCTAGGAAACATAACCATCTTAGATCAATGAGCTAGTCAAGTAGAGGCATACTAGTGACACTCTGTTTGTCTATGTATTCACACATGTATCATGTTTCCGGTTAATACAATTCTAGCATGAATAATAAACATTTATCATGATATAAGGAAATAAATAATAACTTTATTATTGCCTCTAGGGCATATTTCCTTCAGTCTCCCACTTGCAGTAGAGTCAATAATCTAGTTCACATCTTTACGTGATTAGTTCACATCTCCATGTGACTAATACCCAAAGGGTTATTAGAGTCTATAATCTAGTTCACATCGCTATGTGATTAACACCCAAAGAGTGATTATGTTTTGCTTGTGAGAGAAGTTTAGTCTACGGGTCTGCAACATTCAGATCCGTATGTATTTCGCAAATTTCTATGTCTACAATGCTCTGCACGGAGCCACTCTAGCTAATTGCTCCCACTTTCAGTATGTATCCAGATTGAGACTTAGAGTCATCTAGATTGATGTAAAAAGCTTGTATCGACGCAACTCTTTACGACGAACTCTTTTATCACTCTGGATGGCGAAGCATTGCCGGATCGTGAAGACTGTATGCTTGCAACAAAGTAGAGAGGCCGTGCTTTTGTCCTATGTTCGAGGGATCATTCGAGGGCGGTTCCTGGGATCGTCATCGATGTTTGAGGGACTCCAAGCACGATCCGCACCGATTCGTCTGCTGCACTCCCGGAGTCGGTAACGATCGTTGATCACAACCCATTATGCATCTTAATATTGTTCCTGTTGGGGAACGTAGTAATTTCAAAAAAATTCCCACGCACACGCAAGATCATGGTGATGCATAGCAACGAGAGGGGAGAGTGTGTCCACGTACCCTCATAGACCGAAAGCGGAAGCGTTAGCACAACGCGGTTGATGTAGTCATACGTCTTCACGATCCGACCGATCAAGCACCAAACGCACGGCACCTCCAAGTTCTGCACACGTTCAACTCGATGACATCCCTCAAACTCCGATCCAGCTGAGCTTTGAGTGAGAGTTCCGTCAGCACGACAGCGTGGTGATGATGATGATGTTCTACCGACGCAGGGCTTCGCCTAAGCACCGCTACGATATGACCGAGGTGGATTATGGTGGAGGGGGGCACCGCACACGGCTAAAAGATCTAAGAGATCAATTGTTGTGTCTTTAGGGGGTGCCTCCCTCCCCGTATATAAAGGAGTAGAGGAGGGGGAGGGGTCGGCCACCCTTGGCGCGATCCATGAGGAGTCCTACTCCCACCGGGAGTAGGACTCCCCCTTTCCATGTTGGAGTAGGAGAGGA
>NC_041380.1:220896841-220931231 GCF_002162155.2 Triticum dicoccoides
ACTCCGTTATGTATTCGATAACCCCCGGAACCATTCCGGTGTCCGAATATAGTCGTCCAATATATCAATCTTCATGTCTCGACCATTTCGAGACTCCTCGTCATGTCCGTGATCACATCCGGGACTCTGAACTACCTTCGGTACATCAAAACACATAAACTCATAATATAACCGTCATCAAACTTTAAGCGTGCGGACCCTACGGGTTCGAGAACTATGTAGACATGACCGAGACATGTCTTCGGTCAATAACCAATAGCGTAACCTGGATGCTCATATTGGCTCCTACATATTCTACGAAGATCTTTATGGGTCAAACCGCATAACAACATACGTTGTTCCCTTTGTCATCGGTATGTTACTTGCCCGAGATTCGATCGTCGGTATCTCAATACCTAGTTCAATCTCGTTACCGGCAAGTCTCTTTACTCGTTCCGTAATACATCATCCCGCAACTAACTCATTAGTTGTAATGCTTGCAAGGCTTAAGTGATGTGTATTACCGAGTGGGCCCAGAGATACCTCTCCGACAATCGGAGTGACAAATCCTAATCTCGAAATACGCCAACCCAACAAGTACTTTTGGAGACACCTGTAGAGCATGTTTATGATCACCCAGTTACGTTGTGACATTTGGTAGCACACAAAGTGTTCCTCCGGTAAACGGGAGTTGCATAATCTCATAGTCACAAGAACATGTATAAGTCATGAAGAAAGCAATAGCAACAAACTAAACGATCAAGTGCTAAGCTAACGGAATGGGTCAAGTCAATCACATCATTCTCCTAATGATGTGACCCTGTTAATCAAATGACAACTCTTTGTCTATGGCTAGGAAACATAACCATCTTCATTCAACGAGCTAGTCAAGTAGAGGCATACTAGTGACACTCTGTTTGTCTATGTATTCACACATGTATCATGTTTCCGGTTAATACAATTCTAGCATGAATAATAAACATTTATAATGATATAAGGAAATAAATAATAACTTTATTATTGCCTCTAGGGCATATTTCCTTCAGTTCCTAGGTGATCGCAGTGCGATTTTTTTGTTTTCTATTACGTTTCCCAATAGTGGCATCATGAGTGGTTCTATGAGTAGATGCATGTTACGATCTAGATCACATGTGGATGCGACGATGATGTTCTTGCTATGCTTCCCTCAAGTGTTGCTTCAGTTTAGTTCATTGACGGCATGCTATCGCTTTTCACAAGGTTCTGACAAACGGTCGGCTTTGGCTACGACGATCTGCTAACAGTTTCTTGGGCTGCACCATAGTCAAGAATAGTGAACCATCGGGTATGCAAGAGGGCGATGAAGATGGATGATCTTCTAGGGGGTCACGCATATTAGACGAAGTTTAGTGTGGGGGAACGAGATTTTTTATTAAGTCTCTTCTTTCACACACACCGAAAGTTAATCTAGCAATAAGGATTATCACTTTATGGCGTGCATGTAGGTAGCTAGGTTTATCCAGAAACCCTAGAAACCACGTAATTAAAATTTTCCAAACTGATTAGAGGACGTCTAACTTGGTTTTGCAGGGTTTGCATATGATGCGGTATAGCCTTCATCATGATAATGAGTTTATGTATGAGATGGCCATATATTGTAATATTAAGTGGCCTACACATCACGTGATGATGGCCGGAGCCATGAGATTGCCACCTTAATGTAAAATACCGTAGATATAGGTTATAGCTGATGGTGTCAAGACATACACGGAGGACTTCGACAAGGAGAAGGTGTATTAGGCGCGGGACGAGGAGCTATAATTTTGTACCACGACGGAATTTCAGATTTTGGTGCCATTACAATGTTTTCTGAAATGGTCGCCACGACAACATTTTCTGAGATTTCCGCCACGACAATGTTTTTGAAACATTTGCCAAGGGAACGAAATATTGGCCGTCACGTCGCTTCAACTGGAGATTGAACATGATCATGGAGAGCTCCCGGCACCCAGGTCTATTAATTGCATGAGATGTTTATCCCTTTTGTTGTTTGCACCCTTTGATTGCGAAGTAGTCAATTATTATGGTGATCTCTCACATGTAATATCCAGCTAAAAGGTGATCTTCCTAGTGTTGCAACCGTCTATAACACGTAACGTTCCGGAGTGCGTCATGTACACATGAGTACAAATGGATCGTGAGGTGTAAGACGGGGATGGTCAGACCATGCATGCAGAAAGCATTAGGTTGTCTTGAAGTTCTAGCAGAATAGTTCTGAGCTCGGAGCACGAAGCATCGAAAGATGAACAAGAGTCATATGGAGATATGATCGGCAAAAGCTTGCCCACCGTTCAAAATTCTTGTCATCAGTGATGTACACATCAATGGCCGAGAACTAGGCTTGGATCTTGAATCACTTAAAATCAATTATGAGAGATATTGATTTGAGTGGGAGCACAATTATGTATTAATTTAGTTTAATCACTAGTGAAAATTAATTATGAATAATGTCTATGTGTAGTTTGCATTATGGTTGTAGAATTATGGCTCACGGTTCCACCTTTGTTATTAGAATTGATTAACTATTATTTATCTGGTTGAATCTATATGATTCATCCTCTAAAAGTGCCAAGAAGGATTTTTGTCCTACTGCATGCTTGCAATGTTCTCCTGCTAATGCTATGGATAATGAGACTCACATCCTTTGATCCAAAAGCAAGAATTGCATTACGGTCTGCTTGCTTCCAAGAAACCCGAACTTCAAAATGTTTGGGATAGTTATATGATATTCTTGGAACTAAAAATTGTTTTCAGAAACAAACAAAGGTTAAAAGATATGTGATATCTAAAAGAAGTGTTTTGTTTGCAAGTTCTAGTGAAGCGTTCAACTATGTTTAAGACTTAAATATGTAAGATATGGAAGAACACTAGTCATGAGTTGATGGTGAGAACATAAAAACAAAGAACAAAACCAAAGGATGTAATGAGACTTACATACCTAGGGAAGTTCGGGGCTCACGGCACTCTTAAGAAGTTAGATGAATTATTCTGTTAAGTGGGAGAAATATTGAAAGTAAAACTATAAGAAGTTTAGAGACGGAAAGAAAAGAAGACTAGAATGTCCAGCTCAGGTATGAATGTCATACAAGTTATAAGATGTAGATAAAGTTGGTCAAATAAAGTATGATTCTTGAGAATTGTTATTAAATTGATAAACACTAAATTCTTTGGAATTGTGGTTAAATGTTGATCACAAGGATACCGACACGATTGCATGATGTTGCGAATCAATGCAAGAATTGCTATGGCCTAATGGCCAACAAATTAATGAGGTTAAAATATGTGTTGAATTTTTTTATAAAAGTTATGATACTTTTTCATCAACATACTACCTCTGATTGTATTGTCATAATTTATTTTAGAGTTTCGTACACTCTATCCCATTGCATAGAACTTGCAAGGAGGTTGTTCATAAGAGAACAATAGTTGTTCGATGTAATGAACAAAAGGGCGATACTCCTATTGTGAATAGGATTTAAGTTATGAATATTTATTAGTATTGAACATCCATAACACTGACGCTAAATGTCGCAAGACTAAAAATACCACATATGTGTGGCATTGCATTTAGTCACATTGGAGAAACCCGCATGAAGAAATTCCATAATGATGGATTTTGGAGTCATGTGATTATGAATCATCTAACACTTGCAAGTTTCATCCAGATAGTGAAGTAAACTAAAATATCGTTCACATGCCATAAAGAGCGACCAACAATAAATAATTGGAAATACGCATATTGTGTATGTAATCCAATAAGTGTTGCTGCAAGCAACGAATTTATCCATCTTCAAGATGACTCAAGTAGATATTCATATTAACTAATTGAGACATAGATCTAGATCTTTTGAAATGTTTCAATGATTTTCAGTATGAAATAGAAATTATTGTAACAATAGAATTATGTTTCTACAATTGGATTGCATAAAAGAATATTTGAGTTACAAATTTAGCGAATGTCTGATGAGCTATGAAAGAATTTCATAGCTTAACACTACTAAGAGTAGAGTGTTTTGAGTAGATGTAATCAAGCTACATATGACATGGTGAGATTAGAGATGACATTGATTGTTCCACCAATATACTTTTAAAGTGATGCTTTAGAGACTATGGCTTTTACATTGAAAAGAGCGCCATCATATTTGTTGAAATAAGTGCTACTTTGTAGGTTATCCCAAATGGTTGGGTATTCCACAATCACTATGCCGAGGCAAAGTGTTTTGTCATAGAGTGCAGAACACTTTTGAAGAACATATTTTTTGCAAAAGAGCGAGTGGGAGGACAGTGCAATTTGACGAGATTACAAAATCTTCGTGATCAGGTCAAAGAAAAGAAACACTAGAAGTGGTTCTAAACTTCTTACCGCGACTAGTACAACAACCTCTACATAAGACACAGAGACTTCGGTTGAACGTGCAACTGAACTATATAGGTTGGAAAATTCGTACAGACTTTCATGGCATGCAGACAAAATATTATCGAAACAAACAATGAACCTATAATATACAAAGAAGCGTTGATGGGCCCTGACTTCGGAATTGGCTATACGCCAAAATAATCCAAGATAGTATCCATACACATAATTCAAGTTTAGAACTTGATAGACCTTTTGAAAGACTTAAAGTCTAAAGTGTAGTGATGGATCTATAAATTGACAAAGATAAAAATGTTTTATAATGCTTGACTTGTTGCAAATAGTTATGACAAGATCGAGGAGTTGATTATGATGAGATTGTCTCATCATAATAATACTTAAAGTAAGTTTGGATTAAACTAGCAATTGCTAAATATTTTAGTTATGAGATATAACATATGGATGTCAAAATGATTCCCATGAGATGGAAATAAAACCAAGGATGTATATTTGATACGATCCAAGGTAATTTTCTCGATCCATAGGATGCTAGTGAAGTGTGAAAACTTCAAGAGATCCAGTAACGATCTGAAGCAAGCATAGTGAAGTTGGAATCTTTGTTTTGATGAATTGACCAAGTAATATGATTTCATTGATAGAAACAAAGATGTCTGTATTTACAAGAAAGTGAGTGGGAGTATGATGATATTTCTAACCACTATGTGTGGATGGCACATTATTGATTGGAAATTATATAAATTTCTTGACACGGATTAATAATTTATTGAAAATAATTTTCATTAAAGTACTTAGACAATATCTCTATTTTTAATGGAGCAGTTGGTAGATCGTCTCATCGCTTTGTACCCCCTCCCCAATGGAAGGCCAACCTCCCCCACTGATTTTTCCAGTGTGAACCAATCAAACAATAAACGAAAACATCAATCAAACAATCAAGAATTTCCAGATACAACACCAATCAAGACTTTCCATACAAAACTTTCTCCTAAACGAATAATCAAGACTTTCCAGATACAACACCAATCAGCTATACAACACAAAACAACAATCGAGACTTTTCATGTACAAAACTTTCTCCTGTACGACAAATATTCAATCACAGTTCAAAATTTTCTTCTGGGTGGGAGTCGAGCTCTCGTTCTCCACGCTCCCTCGACGATACTACGAGCCCTGGTTCTTCGTCATCTCTACTCCTAAAGGGGAATCTGCGGTGGTGATGGGAAGTCAGTTCGGTCCCATCGTTTGTTTTAGTTTCCATCGTACACCATATGTCTCTCCCTTCACCCAGGTCTCTCGAGGGAATAAATCGGAATGTAATCCCATGTTTTCCGGCAAAGCAAATCTCTTCCAAAAAAATCAGGAACGTAAGGCTGCTGCCAATGCATGGGTGCTTAGATGAGGTGCTAAGCACATTAAATAGCTTAGCAACTATACTCCCCAATGCATAGGTGCTTAGCTTATAGTTGCTAAGCTTGCTTCATTTAATGATTTAGCAACTAAAGCTCTACATGTATTGGTGGGTTCCCTTCTTTTAAATGTTTTTCCTAGGTTCACGCGCTTAGCATTGGTTTTTTCTGAGGTCACCACACCCATCTCTCTTCTCTTAAATAACTTACTACATCAGATTTTTTGCCTACGTGAAAGGCTTAACACCTGTACAAAATGGAGCATTGGGAGGGGCCTAATAGGTCGACTCCAAGCTGCCAGAGAGAGAGAGATGTGCGCTAGAGCGGGAAAATAGTGGCGCCTCCACCCTAGCACGCCGCCTCCACATCGCCGGCACCGACGCCGGCGCCCCCACCACGCCACCTTCCCATCGGCGACTCCAGCATCCTAAGCCGTGACGACGCCTCCACATCGTCTACGCCGGCACCCCCACCTCGCCACCTTCCAGCAACTTGGTCATCCTAAGCCGTGATGCCCCCCCCATCATGCCACCTTCCCATTGGCGACTTTTGGCAACTTAAGCTATGACGCCGCCTCCAGACACGCCCGCCCCCGCTGGATTCATTGCACTTCAACGCCGGCCTCCTCAACGTGCAGGTCATCGGCTTCCCTGCACTCCACGCCCGTTTTCCACACACGGGTGTAGCGACCAGGTCACCGCAATTTGCCCCGTTCATGCTAGAAGCCTACTCATATCTGGGTGTGCCTTTTCCTCTTTTGTGTTTGGCCATTTGCTGTCAGTAACATGATCTGCAGAATCAATGGAAGAACAAAGCCCAGTTTGAAGCAAGGTCTTCATTTTCTGTTGATTTGTTGGACAGAGAAATTGACATGGCCAAATTTCATGTTACAATTTATATAGTAGGTGATTGGACTTGAATTTGGATGCTTTCACGCAGCTCAAAGAAGGAAGTAGAATATCAAATTTGTTGTGTTGAAGTCATTATGGAGGTGACGAGGAATTTATATTGCTCTGTAGACCACGGTGTTGTGCCCTGCAATCTATATTGCTCTGTTAAAAAATACATTTATGTGTATGCTTCAGGTAATTTCCAATGCATGGGTTTCATCATTACTTTTTGATTATTAACTGTACTTTGGTTACATACGTGAGCAAGTGTCTAATAAAATAAAAGTTCCCCATTGGGTTCTAACTTTTGTTGAAACAAGTTGACAGAAAAAAGTTATAAACCTGGAGTTGCCTGATCCTAACTGATAGCCAGAACCAAATTTAAATACAATACTAGATGTTTTAATTCATAGGTACATGCAATCCAACTTGTGATTAAGAAGCATATTGTAGGGCAATACATTTTTTCTCTTCACAAGTCAGGGGAAGGCCAATAATCTAGGTTATGTATTTGACTTCAGTCCCGGGAGGAATAAACTTGTATCTTTTCTTTGCGTTTCATTGAAATGTATTCAAAATTCTTATACCATGATGTGCTCTAATTCTTGGTAGACTGTTCTCACACGAACATTAATAATTGAACAATTGTTCATCTAACTTTCATCTTCATAATTTTGCAGCTCGGAGTGGATAGTAGATGATGCAGCGAAGGCACACTTCGGTACTCTTTATTTTAGTCTTCCCTTTATCCTATGTGCCCAAGAGATCGTTACCAACATTTCTTTCCAAAAATGTATTACTATGGAAGTTCTAATTTTTTTCAGTCCTTCCCTTTCCTCTCCACTAGATTTGTTTTTTTACATTGATGTCAAAGGGAGATGTTGACCTCACTTACAATGAAGGCTTGTTGCCGAAGAGATCAACATTTGTTTCTCGGGATCTGATTAAGTTCAGATGTTTAAACAATAATTATTACTTCCAAATAAAATTGATCACGACGTGATATATAAATATGAACTTGCATTTTTTTTCCTTTATGTTCAGCTGTCCATACTAAAGGTCACAATACGTCACTTCCATTTATATCGGACATGCACAACAAATCAATTGGTTACAATTTTGTAGATTTTCCTTTTACCCTTTGGATTGTAGTTAGTACCGAGTATTATAGTCCGTTATGGCCTAGGATGGAAGTTAAAGAGTTGCATAGGTTATGGGTGCAATAGGTTAGGTGAAAAATCCTTCAAGCCTAGGATGGATTTTTTGTAGGCTTGCAGCGCACGTTCCGTCTTATGATCTAGGACTTCCTGTGTTTTTTGTAAAATGGTGTGTCCAGTATTTGTAATTGTGAATCATGGCATTCAATCAATCATGGATCAGATGTCTTAGTAGGCTGGTTCATGTTTGATATGGCAATGAGACATACTCTTTTGCTGTGGTCAATCAATGATAGATCAAATAGCTTAGAGTTAAGCTTGCCATACACAATGCGTTATAATTAGCGCAATCTTTATTTGTTTATCCCTTTATCCTTTATATTTCTTATAGAATTCATTTTTTTACTTTGCTTGACAGGAGTATAGGACTACGATTTCTTGTCCTTTTGTTAGATGATACATACCTGTAGTGCAGAGGCTTTGAAATCAGCATGCATATGTCAGCTTTTCTCGCAAGCCCGAGTCGATTATCTTGCTCTATGGCAAAGAAAATATATTTCAAGTTTGTCGGGCGGATATATTATGGTTCAATATGCTAAGGTGGATTTAATCAGGCCAGCTTATCGATCTAAGAACTCTTCAATCTCAAATGGTCGTCTTCCATTCCAGCCGACATGAAGGGAAAAACTCCCTGGTGATCCCAACATCAAGAGCTATTCCTAATCTATTGGAGTTCAATGATATTGTTTTTAACAAGCATGTGAGTTTTGATGTAGTCTTCAAATGACTCAGCACTGAGTGATAAGTGTACCCGAAGGTGGAGTAGGCTAATGGCCATGTACATAATGTAATGTAAGTTGTTGAGTACTCTTGATTAATCCAAATATGCAAAGTCTTTTTTATGTTTCACGAAAGAATATTAACACGTTTGGTTGCATTGCACGGGTAGGCTTGTTTATGATAATTATTGTATCATTTTTTGAGAATGTTATAATTTTTCTGAGAATCTTATAATTTTTTTGAGAAACATTATTCTATTATTTGGATCATACTTGTGTTAATTCCATGGCATGTAAATAACCGGATGTGCCCAAATACTTAAGTTGTGAGTAAAGTTACCAGAAAGGTTAAATTGTTGATCATAGGACAACAGTGAAAATGTCGTTAGTACCGACGACATGTTTCTCGCATACGGAGAAATTGAAGAGGTTGGTGTAAGGAGTTTACATCAATACATGCTTGATGTAAGTAGTACATCGACAAAAATCTTCAATCGTTCTCCAAGCGAATTTTGATTTCAATTAAATGATTTATGGTGGCACAATAAGTTAGAATTGGTCCAAGAAAATTACTATGGTGAATTCTATAACAGAAGGTTGAGTATACTGTCGCTTTGGAAACAACAATAGAGGGTGACGAATCAAAAGGTTCACCTATGAACTTGGTATGGTTTCTAGATGATTGTGCAAAAAGAACACTGTTCTCATATAGTGGTTGTGTAGCTCAATGCAAGGGATCAAAGGTCCTACGAAAGATTCAATACATAATTAGCTTGTTTCACACAAATCATGAATTTATGTGAAAGCATTACAGATGCATTGAAATGAAAAAGATACACACGGATCTGAACTTGTTAGATTCAATAGGACGAAGTCTATACCACAAGCAAAGCATGGACTGACACCGGATTGCCATTGGTGTAAAAGTTAAAAGTGCTAACTAGATTATTGACTCTAGTGCAAGTGGGAGACTGTTGGAAATATGCCCTAGAGGCAATAATATTTGTATTATTATGTTTCTATATTCATAATTAATAGTTTATATTCTATGATATAACTGCCATGATTCTGGAATATGCGATTCAGTGGAAAACTCATATGCATGTGTGGAATGATAAACGGTAAATGAAAATGCAATAATATTTGTATTATTATGTTTCTATATTCATAATTAATAGTTTATATTCTATGATATAACTGCCATGATCCTGGAATATGCGATTCAGTGGAAAACTCGTATGCATGTGTGGAATGATAAACGGTAAATGAAAGGTTCCTAATATCGCCTCTAAGACTAGCTCAAGTGTTGTTGGTGATCACGTTTTTCGGATCTTAGGATATCGTTAAGTGTAACGATAGTCCTAAAACAACATTGAGATTATGACGTTGGAAGAACGATCATATTGAATTGACCCAATCTTGTTTGTTATGAATTGAGTAAATATCGTCTGCATTCAATTGCAATAACACGGAATGTTAACATGTGATATTTCTGAGTAGCATGGTCACTTTTTACCATACGGTGGGCTTTGGGGTTGCTCAGACGTCACCTGTAGCACGATGATCATAACGACAACTTACATGTTCATCAAAAAGTTTGACAAGTGGCCAGATAACTCGAGAGTGGGATTTTTTCCTCCGACGACGGAGAGATATTCTTAGGGCCTCTCGGTGTGACGACATCCATCATCAACTGGCCAGACACAGGTGACTACGTCACGGGGATGCCGTAACACATCAACGAGAAAGAAGAACAAAACCGGTAACAGGAGCAACTGTATAGTGAGCTTGATGATGACTCAGGAGGATACTGATGCACACCGGATTTTGTAAAGTATCGCGAAGCAAAGGAAGCATCACATGATAATCAAAGGTTCACTTGAATATCATTGATGTAATCATAGGGACCGATATGGATGTCCGCGGTTCCGCTATCGGTTATTGAACGAAGTGGATTCATTCATGTCTATGATTTACCGGGTGGGACTCTCCTTTGCGTGGAAGGCAATCTTGGTAATTCGGATATGTAGATCTTCTCCCTTGTAACCGACTCTGTGTAACCCTAGCCCCTCCGGTGTCTATATAAATCGGAGGGTTTAGTCCATAGGACAAGAACAACAATCATAATCATAGACTAGCTTCTAGGGTTTAGCCTCTACGATCTCGTGGTAGATCAACTCTTGTAATACTCATATCATCAAGATCAATCAAGCAGGAAGTAGGGTATTACCTCCATCGAGGGGGCCCGAACCTGGGTAAACATTGTGTCCCCAGCCTCCTGTTACCATCCGCCTTAGACGCACAGTTCGGACCCCCTACCCGAGATCCGCCAGTTTTGACACCAACATTGGTGCTTTCATCGAGAGTTCCACTGTGCCGTCACCATAAGGCTTGATGACTCCTTCGCTCATGGACAACGATGCGATCCAGGGTGAGATTTTTCTCCTCGGACAGATCTTTGTATTCGGCGGCTTCGTACTGCGGGCCAACTCGCTTGGCCATCTGGAGCAGATCGAGAGCTACGCCCCTGGCCATCAGGTCAGGTTTGGAAGCTTGAACTATATTGCCGACATCCGCGGAGACTTGATCTTCGACGGATTCGAGCCCATGTCAGGTGCGTCGCACAGTCGCGACGAGCATGACTTAGCTCTGCCGCCGGACGGTGTTCGGGAGATCACACCTGTGGCTACTCCGGCCCTCAATCCGGAGCAGATCGTGCCGTCCGAGGACGGGTGGATGGACCCTGCCACGGAGGCCGCACACCCAGCGGAGTTAGAGTCGAATACTGACTTCACCTCCTGTGAGACCTGTGTTGCTGGACCCTTGGATTCGTCCGCGGCCAGAGGCTCCGAGCCGCCTGCGTCCATGCCTATCAAATCTGATTGGGCACCGATCATGGAGTTCACCTCCGCGGATATCTTTCAGCACTCGCCCTTGGGCGACGTGCTATATTCATTAAGGTCTCTCTCCTTGTCAGGAGGCCCTTGGCCGAACTGTGTCCAGCTCGAGTGGGAAGCGGACGATGAAGAAATTCATCCCCACCCACCACCCACTTAATAGCCACTGTCGACGACTTAACCGACATGCTTGATTTCGGCTCCGAAGACATCGACGGTATGGACGACGATGCAGGAGAAGAGCAGGAACCACCGCCCACAGGGCGCTGGACAACCACCTCATCATATGATATATACATGGTGGACACCCCCAAAGAGAGCGATGGCAATAAGGCAATGGAGGATAATCCCCTCGAGAAGCAATCTAAGCACCGGTGTCATCGGCGCTGCTCTAAGCCCCGCCATAGCAAAAGCAGCGATACCGGCACAAGAGACAATAACGCTGCGGACAGTGCCGAAGACAATCCCCTCCAGCCAGGCTTCGAGCGGGAGGATGGGCAAGCTAGCCCTAAAGAACAGGCGGCAGACGGAGAATCAGAGGATGACAATTACATGCCTCTCTCCGATGACGAGGTGAGCCTTGGCGACGAAGAATTTATCGTGCCTGAGGATCCTGTCGAGCAGGAGCGCTTCAAGAGCCGGCTTATAGCCACAGCAAAAAGCCTGAAGAAAAAGCAACAATAGCTTCAAGTTGATCAAGATCTGCTAGCGGATAGATGGACCGAGGTGCTCGTAGCCGAGGAATACGGACTCGAGTGCCCAACTAAAAGTTACCCAAAGCATAGGTTGCTACCCCAACTCGAGGAGGAAGCATTAAAGCCTACACTACCAGCATATGATGCGGCTGACCGGCCACCTCGTTGCCGAGACAAAGCGGCGTATCAGCCTGAAGTCCAGCCCGCACCCCGTCGCCAGCCAAACAAAAACACCAAGGCCCGGGGCAACACGCAGGACCTACAAGACGTATTGGAAAACAAAGCAGGACATACAAGATCGATCTACGGATCACGGGGGTGCGCCCCAACGCATGACGACGACCGTCACGCCGGATATACTAAAAGCAAATCCGGCCGAGCCGAATATAGCAGACAAGACTCGTATGAACTGCGTCGTGATATAGCCCGGCACAGAGGCGCCGCACACCCCCTATGCTTCACTGATAAAGTAATGGATCATGAATTCCCAGAAGGTTTTAAACCCATGAATATTGAATCATATGATGGCACAACAGACCCCGCGGTATGGATCGAAGATTTCCTCCTCCACATCCACATGGCCCACGGTGACGATCTACATGCCATCAAGTACCTCCCATTAAAACTCAAAGGACCCGCTCGGCATTGGCTCAATAGCCTGCCAGCAAACTCCATTGGCAGTTGGGAGAACTTGGAAGACGCATTCCTTGATAACTTCCAGGGCACTTATGTGTGACCACCGGATGCCGATGACTTGAGTCACATAACCCAACAGCCAGGGGAATCAGCCAGGAAATTCTGGACTCGGTTCCTAACTAAAAAAACCAAATCATCGACTGTCCGGATGCCGAGGCCTTAGCGGCATTTAAGCATAACATCCGCGACGAGTGACTTGCCCGACACCTCGGCCAAGAAAAGCCGAATTCCATGGCAGCCCTCACGACATTCATGACCCGCTTTTGTGCGGGCGAGGATAGCTGGCTGGCTCGCAGCAACAACACATCAAGAAACCCTGGCAATTCAGATGCCAAAGATAGCAACGGCATGCCACGTTGCAACAGACACAAGCGCCGCAACAACGACGACAACGCCGAAGACACGACAGTTAATGCCGGATTCAGTGGCTCTAAATCCAGTCAGCGAAAAAAGCCGTTCAAAAGAAATAATCCGGGCCCGTCCAGCTTGGACCGCATACTCGATCGTTCGTGTCAAATTCACGGCACCCCCGATAAACCAGCCAACCACACCGACAGAGAATGCTGGGTGTTCAAACAGGCCGGCAAGTTAAATGCCGAAAACAAGGAAAAAGGGGCTGCATAGCGACGATGAGGAGGAGCCCCGGCCGCCGAACACATGAGGATAGAAGAAATTCCCTCCCCAAGTGAAAGCGGTAAACATGATATATGCAACCCATATTCCCAAGCGGGAACGGAAGCGTGCACTGAGGGACGTCTATGCGATGGAGCCAGTCGCCCCAAAGTTCAACCCATGGTCTTCTTGTACGATCACCTTCGATCGCAGGGACCACCCCACCAGTATCCGTCATGGCGCTTCTGCCGCATTGGTCCTTGACCCCATCATTGACGGATTTCACCTCACTCGAGTCCTTATGGACGGTGGCAGCAACCTGAACCTGCTCTATCAGGATACAGTGCGTAAAATGGGCATAGACCCCTCGAGGATCAAACCCACCAAAACCACCTTTAAAGGTGTCATCCCAGGTGTAGAGGCCTGTTGCACGGGCTCAATAAAACTGGAAGTAGTCGTCGAATCTCCGGACAACTTCCGAAGCGAGTAGTTAATCTTCGATATTGTCCCCTTCCGCAATGGCTATCATGCACTGCTCGGACGAACCGCATTTGCCAGATTCAATGCGGTACCGCATTATGCATATCTCAAGCTCAAAATGCCAGGACCTCGCGGGGTTATAACAGTTAATGGAAACGTAGAACGCTCGCTCCGCACGGAGGAGCACACTGCGGTGCTCGCAGCAGAAGCACAAAGCAGCCTTATGAGGCAAACCGCCAATTCGGTGAAAAAGACCCCGGACACCTTCAAGCGAGTCCGGAGTACCCTGCAAGATGATCGCCAGGCACGTTTAGAGCTCGCCTAGCAATTCGGCCTCCGTCCTAGTCCCGGTCAAGCGGCGAAATTTGTGCCGCGCGTACATAATTACGCACTCAAGATACCATGGGCATAGGCGGAGGCACGGCCATGGCACGGCCCACAATGCGGCTCAACCGCTTCAGGACCCATATACCTTTAACATTTTCTTCCTTTCAGGCCCCTATTCTCTGAAGGTCCTCTCCGATCGTCCGATTATCGGACCCGTCACGGGAAGGAAACACCAAGGAAGCAAGAAGCTTTGACGTACAAGGAAATCCTCAGGTGGTCTCTGATAACGATCGATATACATGTTTTGCATACCCACACGCAACTTGACCTTGGATAGGACATGTCAAATAGTCCTATCTTTTACTTATTGCACTACATGTATGCATACGCTTTGACGTATCATTTAAATAACAATGTACAACATTAGCTCATTATTGCATTCCTTTACCCTTTTTTTTCTTTTCCCTGTCTGCTTATTTACGACAAATCGCACCCGTACATTTTGATACGACCAGTGCGCCAGGGGCTTCAGTTTACCCCATAACACGGCATGAAAAGTCCGAACACTTTTGACAGTGCGGCACCCCGAACTTATAGCATTATATGCATCAGCTCCGAATCATCTCTTGGGTCAATAGTTGGGTGTACCCGGCTCCCATGTTTTGGTACCTTACGTTCCGCTATCGGCTAAGGTAGCACTGGGAGAACTATTGCGATTGTGTCCCAGTTCTTCCGAAGGAGCACCTCAGTAGAGAAAGCCGAAAACTGACTGTCATGATGCGGCGAGAGCTGGTCGATGTTCGAGAGGTCTCAAATCCTTAATGATTTTTTCCGCTTTAGGCAAGGAGTCGGCCTTGTCCGATTTAGGCATACATAGCGCCCCAAGTCCGGCCTTCCGAATACTAGGGGCTTCGCCAAAATTTAAAATTTAGACTTCTATGGCTAAGTGAGAGTGATAAAGCTTTATAGTCTGATTGCCTGGTTCGTTGTGCTGAACACCTCCTTCGAAGGACCCAAAACTGGGATAAAGCGTGATCAAGTTTATCCCGAACACCTCAGTACTAGTTACATGGGGGCAGAAGCCGACGACTGACCAACTCTCAAATTTTATAAACGGCCGCACAGAAGGTAATATTTTAAATTAACAAGCATTACATAGCGCACATGAACTCGTTTCACATTACAAGATCACATGAGTACATTCATTCAAATATTACATCCTTAGCACATTCCTCTGCCACAAGGCGAGCACCCTTCAGGACACTGTCATAATACTTTTCAGGGTGGCGATGCTCCTTGCCCTCCGGCGGCCCCTCCTTCACCAGCTTTTCGGCGTCCATCTTCGCCCAGTGCACTTTCGCCGGGGCAAAAGCCCTGCGCGCACCCTCAATGCAGACGGACCGCTTTATGACTTCAAGCCGGGGGCAAGCGTTCACAAGCCGCCTTACCAGGCCAAAATAGCTGCCGGGCAGGGGCTCGCCAGGCCACATCCGGAGTATGAGGCCCTTCATGGCCAGTTCGGCTGCCTTGTGAAGCTCGACCAGTTGCTTCAACTGGTCGCTCAAGGGCGTCGTATGTTCGGTCCCAGTATACGGAGACCAGAACAACCTCTCTGTCAAGCTCCCTTCCTCGGCCCGGTAGAACTCTGCGGCATCCGACACACTGCTAGGTAGATCTGCGAACGCTCCTGGAGAGCTCCGAATTCGGGTAAGTAAAAGGAAAGTTTCCTTCACATGCTTGCTTTGCATAAAGAATGCCTTACCCGCCGCTATCTTCCTGACTGCCTCAATTTTCTGGAGGGCCTTTTGGGCTTCGGCCTTGGCATTTTGTGCGTTCTCGAGGGCCTTTGCAAGCTCGGACCCTTGTGTCTTAGAGTCACGCTCCAAGGACTCGTACTTCTTGACAAACTCCTGGAGCTCTTGTTGAACCTCGCCGACTCGGGCCTCTTGCTTCTCGCGCTCGGTGTGCTCCTTGGCCTCTTTGCCTTCGGCCTCGGACAACGCCTTCTTCAGGGTCGCCACTTCGGTCGTGGCCCCTAGCAAAATTCATGACGATCTTGTGATCTAACAACCAGTTTCCTTTTTCTTTATGAATAAACAGACGAGGTATCACTTACCTTTGTTCTCTTCGAGCTGCCTCTTGGTAAGGCCGAGCTCTTCCTCGGACCGCTCAAGGTCCCGCTTCAGTGCGAATACCTCCGCCGTGTGAGCGGCAGCGGCCAGCAGTGAAGCCTGCTTATTCACATAGACATATTCTGATTAGACTCCTATGATTTTTATTTGATCCTTTGTTCAGCCTTTCTTCCGAACACCAAACAGAGCATCAGGGGCTACTGTCTATGCTGTAACATTTTCTCATAATTTGATTACTTACCTCAAAGCCTGTTAGGAGGCTGGCACAAGCTTCAGTCAGTCCGCTTTTGGCGGACCAAACCTTCTTGACCACCGCACTCATGATAGTGCGGTGCTCTTCGTCAATGGAAGCGCCGAGAAGCGCTTCTAGCAAATTGTCCGATGTCTCTGGATGGACAGAGGCCATCGGCACAGACAGCTTGTCCCTCTTAGACTTGCCGCCCCCGGCATTAGAGCCCATGGGAGTCTTGCCCCTTGTGCGCCCAGTGTCCGGAATGTCGCCTTGGGGCGCCTCCGGAACTGTCTCCCCTTGGTTCAGCACCCTCTGTGACAACACCTTGATGTCGTCCATAGGTTGGGGGGAGGAGGCGGTCAGGAGTGAATCGCTGTTCATCACCGACGGGCCCAAAGACTCATCCGATGAGGATACGCCGATATGGGCTTTGGATGGGCTGCATGATCATGTTCGGCATGACAAGAAGCAATAAAATAAAACATACCAAGAACTATTATGGTATCTGGATACTTACGACTTCGCCAGGGGCTTGTCCCTGGGTAACCACTCCTCGTTGCTAAAAGCGGCCGCCAGGGACTTCGCTGGAGAGTCCTTCCCTTCTTGGACCCTTCGGCCTCCCCTGACGGGGTGGCCTTCCTTTTCGTGTCTCCCCCGGCTGGGGGGGGACTTTCCTATTCCCCCTCCTCGTTTTCATGGGAGGAGGGCGCCTCGGTGTTATTGGACGATGAGTCTGATACAACCTTGCGCCGGAGACCTTTCCTGGTCCCCGTGGCCTTCTTCTCCGGTGCCTCATAGGGCGCCAGAACCAACATCTCCGTTAAGAGAGCACTTGCTAGATCCTCGGGCAGTGGGGCCGGACAATCGATCCGCTTCGCTGTCGCGACCCATTCCTGTTAAACGGTGTGGAGGCTTAGATCCCCCACATGATTGTACTGGGGAAAGAAACATCTTATGAGATATAAGGAGCTTACCGGATTGGCAGGGCGCTTTGTGCTGAGCCCGCGATCCTTAGTAAGGGGAGGAGGTACCTCGGCGGACTTGAACAACACCCTCCAGATGTCCTGGTGTGTCGTGTCGAAGAGCTCTCGCAGAGTCTGGTGCTTAGCCGGGTCGAACTCCCACATATTGGATGCCCGTCTTTGACACGGGAGGATCCGGCAGAAGAGCATGACCTGGACCATGTTGACAAGCTTGATTTTCTTGGTTATCATGTTTTTAACACAGTTCCGGAGTCCGGTCAGCTCCACCGATGAACCCCAGGATAGGCCCTTCTCTTTCTAGGAGGTGAGCTGCATGGGGATGCCGGATCGGAATTCGGGGCCGCCACCCAGTTGGTGTCACGCGGCTCGGTGATGTAGAACCACCCTGATTGCCACCCCTTCACTGTCTCCACATAGGAGCCTTCGAGCCAGGTGAAGTTGGGCATTTTTCCCACCATGGCGCCTCCGCACTCCGCTTGCTGGCCGACCAGCACCTTTGGTTTAACATTGAAGGTCTTCAACCACAGATAGAAGTGGGGCTTGATGTGGAGGAAGGCCTCGCACACGACGATAAATGCTGAGATGTTGAGGATGAAATTGGGGGCCAGATCATGGAAGTCTAGCCCATAGTAGAACATGAGCCCGCGAACAAATGGGTGGAGGGGAAATCCCAGCCCGCGGACGAAATGGGTAAGGAATACAACCCTTTCATGGGGTTCGTGGGTAGGGACGATCTGCCCCGCGTCTGGGAGCCGGTGCGCGATATCTGTGGCGAGGTATCCGGCTTCCCAGAGCTTCGTAATGTTCTCCTCCGTAACGGAGGAGACCATCCACTTGCCTCCCACTCCGGACATGTTTGGAGCGGTTTTACGGAGAAAATATGAACTTGGGCGCTGGAGCTCGAGTGCGCGAGAATGGATGGGCAGGGAAGATGAAGGCCTGGGTGAGCAGGAGTAGTCCTTGTCCCTTTATAAGGGCGAAAGAAACTATGCGCCTCCCCACCTGCTTGGTAAACTCGCTTTTTCCCCAAGCGCTGTGATTGATGGCGCGGTTGGGTTACCCACACCCGTATTGATGAGAATCCCGTGATAAGGGGACACGATCTCAGCTTCGACAAGACGTGCCAAGAAAACCGCCTCACAATATGTGCAGTAGCTGGTTAAGAAAAATGGTTCGAATAATGACCGGGCCATGGCGTGATGTCACGTTATGAAAAGCTGTCAGCATATTAGATTTGTGGAAATATTATACTCTCTACGGTGGTATGTGGAATTTGTTTTGCAGAGCCGGACACTATCCTTGTGTTTGAAATCTTCTATGGAGTATTCAGAGGAAGAACCCGCCTTGCAATGCCGAAGACAATCCGCGCGACGGACTCACCGTCATTGAAGCCTGGTTCAGGGGCTACTGAGGGAGTCCTGGATTAGGGGGTCCTCGGACAGCCGGACTATATTCTTTGGCCGGACTGTTGGGCTATGAAGATACAAGATTGAAGACTTCGTCCGTGTCCGAGTGGGACTCTCCTTTGCGTGAAGGCAAGCTTGGTAATTCGGATATGTAGATCTCCTCCCTTGTAACTGACTCTGTGTAACCCTATCCCCCTGCGGTGTCTATATAAACCAGAGGGTTTTGTCCGTAGGACAAGAACAACAATCATAATCATAGGCTAGCTTCTAGGGTTTAGCCTCTACGATCTTGTGGTAGATCAACTCTTGTAATACTCATATCATCAAGATCAATCAAGCAGGAAGTAGGGTCTTACCTCCATTGAGAGGGCCCAAACCTGGGTAAACATTGTGTCCCTCGCCTCCTATTACCATCCGCCTTAGACGCACAGTTCGGGACCCCCTACCCGAGATCCGCCGGTTTTGACACCGATGCCGGCCCCTCCGCCTCCTCCACTCCTTTATATACGGGGAGGGAGCACCCCATAGACACACAAGTTGACAATTGTCTTAGCCGTGTGCGGTGCCCCCTCCACCATAATCCACCTCGGTCATATTGTTGCAGTGCTTAGGCGAAGCCCTGTTCCGATAGCTTCATCACCACCGCCATCACGCCGTTGTTCTGATGAAACTCTCCCTCGACACTCAGCTGGATCTAGAGTTCATGGGACGTCTCCGAACTGAACGTGTGCAGATCGCAGAGGTGTCGTACCTTCGGTGCTAGGATCGGTTGGATCGTGAAGACGTTCGACTACATCAACCGCATTGTCATAACGCTTCCGCTTACGGTCTACGAGGGTACGTGGACAACACTCTTCCCCTCTCGTTGCTATGCATCACCATGATAGATCTTGCGCGTGCATAGGATTTTTTTTGAAATTACTGTGTTCCCCAATAGTGGCATCCGAGCCAGGTCTATGCGTAGATGTTATATGCATGAGTAGAACACAAAGGAGTTGTGGGCGTTGGTATATACATATTGCTTGCCGTCACTAGTTGATTCTTGATTCAGCGGTATTGTTGGATGAAGCGGCTCAGACCGACATTATGCGTACGCTTATGCGGGACTGGTTCTACCGACGTGCTTCGCACACAGGTGGCTGGTGGGTGTCAGTTTCTCCAACTTTAGTTGAATCGGATTCAATGAACATGGTTCTTTCTGAAGATCAAAAAGCAATCACTATACCGCGTTGTGGTTTTTGATGCGTAGGTAAGAACGGTTCTTGCTCAGCCCGTAGCAGCCACGTAAAACTTGCAACAACAAAGTAGAGGACGTGTAACTTGTTTTTGCAGGGCATGTTGTGATGTGATATGGTCAAGACTTGATGCTAAATTTTATTGTATGAGATGATCATGTTTTGTAACAGAGTTATCGGCAATTGGCAAGAGCCATATGGTTGTCGCTTTATTGTATGAAATGCAATCGCCATGTAATTGCTTTACTTTATCACTAAGTAGTAGCGATAGTCGTAGAAGCAATAGTTGGCGAGACGACAATGATGCTTCGATGGAGATCAAGCTGTCAAGCCGGTGACGATGGTGATCATGACGGTGCTTTGGAGATGGAGATCAAAGGCACAAGATGATGATGGCCATATCATATCACTTATATTGATTGCATGTGATGTTTATCCTTTATGCATCTTATTTTGCTTAGTTCGGCGGTAGCATTATAAGATGATCTCTCACTAAATTTCAAGGTATAAGTGTTCTCCCTGAGTATGCACCATTGCTACAGTTCGTCATGCCGAGACACCACGTGATGATCGGGTGTGATAAGCTCTACGTTCACATACAACGGGTGCAAGCCAGTTTTGCACACGCGGAATACTTGGGTTAAACTTGACGAGCCTAGCATATGCAGATATGGCCTCGGAACACTGAGACCGAAAGGTCGAGTGTGAACCATATAGTTGATATGATCAACATAGTGATGTTCACCATTGAAAACTACTCCATCTCACGTGATGATCGAACATTGTTTAGTTGATATGGATCACATGATCACTTAGATGATTAGAGGGATGTCTATCTAAGTGGGAGTTCTTAAGTAATTTGATTAATTGAACTTTAATTTATCATGAACCTAGTGCCTGATAGTATTTTGCATGTCAATGTTGTTGTAGATAGATGGCCCGTGCTGTTGTTCCGTTGAATTTTAGTGCGTTCCTAGAGAAAGCTAAGTTGAAAGATGATGGTAGCAACTACACGGACTGGGTCCGTAACTTGAGGATTATCCTCATTGCTGCACAAAAGAATTACGTCCTGGGAGCACCGCTAGGTGACAAACCCGCTACAGGAGCAACGCCAGATGTTGTGAACACCTGGTAGAGCAAAGCTGATGACTGCTCGATAGTTCAGTGTGCCATGCTTTACGGCTTAGAACTGGGACTTCAACGACGTTTTGAACGTCATGGAGCATATGAGATGTTCCAGGAGTTGAATTAATATTTCAAGCAAATGCCCGGATTGAGAGATATGAAGTCTCGAATAAGTTCTACAACTGCAAAAATGGAGGAGAATAGTTCTTTCAGTAAATATATACTCAGAATGTCTGGGTACCACAACCACTTGACTCAACTAGGAGTTAATCTTCCTGATGATAGTGTCATTGACAGAGTTCTTCAATCACTGCCACCAAGCTACAAGAGCTTCGTGATGAACTATAATCTGCAAGGGATGGATAAGACGATTCCCGAGCTCTTCGCAATGCTAAAGGCCGCGGAGGTAGAAATCAAGAAGGAGCATCAAGTGTTGATGGTGAACAAGACCACCAGTTTCAAGAAAAAAGGGTAAAGGGAAGAAGGGGAACTTCAAGAAGAACAACAAGCAAGTTGCTGCTCAAGCAAAGAAGCCCAAGTCTGGACCTAAGCCTGAGACTGAGTGCTTCTACTTCAAAGGGACTGGTCACTGGAAGCGGAACTACCCCAAGTATTTGGCGGAGAAGAAGGATGGCAAAGTGAAAGGTATATTTGATATACATGTTATTGATGTGTACCTTACTAATGCTCGCAGTAGCGCCTGGGTATTTGATACTGGTTCTGTTGCTAATATTTGCAACTCGAATCAAGGGCTACAGATTAAGCAAAGATTGGCTAAGGACGAGGTGACGATGCGTGTGGGAAATGGTTCCAAAGTCGATGTGATCGCCGTCGGCACGCTACCTCTACATCTACCTTCGGGATTAGTTTTAGACCTAAATAATTGTTATTTGGTGCCAGCATTGAGCATGAACATTATATCTGGATCTTGTTTGATGCGAGACAGTTATTCATTTAAATCACAGAATAATGGTTGTTCTATTCATATGAATAATATCTTTTATGGTGTAACGCCAAAGATGCGGCTATATCTCCCACGTGTCGAAGCACGACTTAGAGGCATAACCGCATTGTAAGCAATGTCGCAAGTGGGGTAATCTTCGCACAACCCATGTA
This sequence comes from Triticum dicoccoides, assembly GCF_002162155.2. NCBI lineage: Eukaryota > Viridiplantae > Streptophyta > Magnoliopsida > Poales > Poaceae > Triticum > Triticum dicoccoides. The sequence continues at coordinate 220,919,403 of NC_041380.1, forward strand.
ATGAATAAGAAAAGAGGTACATAGTTGGCTTACAATCGCCACGTCACACAAAAGCATAAATATCATTACAATCATCCAGATACAATCAAGGTACGGCTACAGAACCAAAATAAAGACAACCCCAAAATGCAACAAAGTCCCCGATCGCCCCAACTGGGCTCCACTACTGATCGTCTGGAAAGGAAACATAGTACCGTCCTGAGTCCTCATCGAACTCCCACTTGAGCTCAGTCGAATCTCCTGGAGCGGTATCATCGGTCCCTGCATCTGGTTTTGGAAGGAATCTGTGAGTCATGGGGACTCAGCAATCTCACACCCTCGCGATCAAGACTATTTAAGCTTATAGGTAGGGGAAAGGTATGAGGTGGAGCTGCAGCAAGCACTAGCATATATGGTGGCTAACATATGCAAATGAGAGCCAAAAGAGAAGGCAAAGGCACGATCGATAAACTATGATCAAGAAGTGATCCTAGAACAACCTACGTTCAAGCATAACACGAGACCATGTTCTCTTCCCGGACTCCGCCGAAAAGAGACCAGCATGGCCACACACTTTGTTGATTCATTTTAATTAAGTTAAGTTTCAGGTTTTCTACAACCGGACATTAACAAATTCCCATCTGCCCATAACCGCGGGCACGGCTTTCAAAAGTTCAAATCCCTGCAGGGGTGTCCCAACTTAGCCCATCACAAGCTCTCGCGGTCAACGAAGGATATTCCTTCTCCCAAGACAACCCGATCAGACTCGAAGTCCCGGTTACAAGACATCTCGACAATGGTAAAACAAGTCCAGCAAGACCACCCGCTGTGCCGACAAATTCCGATAGGAGCTGCACATATCTCGTTCTTAGGGCACACCGGATGAACACTACGTTCAACTAAAACCAACCCTCAGGTTTCCTCGAGGTGGCGCTGCAAGTGGCTCTGTTTTGGACCAACACTCAGAGGAGCACTGGCCGGGGGTTTAAAATAAAGATGACCCTTGAGTCCACGGAACCCAAGGGAAAAAGAGGCTAGGTGGCGAATGGTAAAACCAAGGTTGGGCCTTGCTGGCGGAGTTTTATTCAAGGCGAAGTGTCACGGGGTTCCCATTATAACCCAACCGTGTAATGAACGCAAAATCAAGGAACATAACACCGGTATGACGGAAACTAGGGAGGCAAGAGTGGAACAAAACACCAGGCATAAGGCCGAGCCTTCCACCTTTTACCAAGTATATAGGTGCATTAAAGTTAACAAGATAATAAAATGATATCCCAACAATAAACATGTTCCAACAAGGAACAAACTCCAATCTTCACCTGCAACTAGCAATGCTATAAGAGGGGCTGAGCAAAGCGGTAACATAGCCAAACAGCGGTTTGCTAGGACAAGGTGGGTTAGAGGTTTGACATGGCAATATGGGAGGCATGATAAGCAAGTGGTAGGTATCATAGCATAGGCATAGCAAAATAGCGAGAATCTAGCAAGCAAAGATAGAAGTGATTTCGAGAGTATGGTCATTGAGGGAGTCCTGGATTAGGGGGTGTTCGGATAGCCGAACTATACCTTCAGCCGGACTCTTGGACTATGAAGATACAAGATTGAAGACTCCGTCCCGTGTCCGGAAGGGACATTCCTTGGCGTGGAAGGCAAGCTTGGCGATACGGATGTTCAGATCTCCTACCATTGTAACCGACTCTATGTAACCCTAACCCTCTCCGGTGTCTATATAAACCGGAGGGTTTTAGTCCGTAGGACAACATACACATCGACAATCATACCATAGGCTAGCTTCTAGGGTTTAGCCTCTCTGATCTCATGGTAGATCTACTCTTGTACTACCCATATCATCAATATTAATCAAGCAGGACGTAGGGTTTTACCTCCATCGAGAGGGCCCGAACCTGGGTAAAACTTCGTGTCCCTTGCCTCCTATTACCATCCGGCCTAGACGCACAGTTCGGGACCCCCTACCTGAGATCCGCCGGTTTTGACACCGACATTGGTGCTTTCATTGAGAGTTCCTCTGTGCCGTCGCCATCAGGCCCGATGGCTCCTACGATCATTAATGGCGATGCAGTCCAGGGTGAGACCTTCCTCCTCGGACATATCTTCGTCTTTGGCGGCTTCGCACTGCGGGCCAATTCACTTGGCCATGTAGAGTAGATCGAAAGCTACGCCCCTGGCCGTCAGGTCAGATTCGGAAGTTTAAACTACACGGCTGACATCCGCGGGGACTTGATCTTCGACGGATTCGAACCACTGCTGAGCGCGCCGCACTGTCACGATGAGCATGATCTAGCTCTGCCGCCGAACGGTGCCCTGGAGGCCGCACCCGCATCGGCTCCGACCCTTAGTTCGGAGTCAACTGCGCCGATCGAGGATGGGCGGTTGGATGCCACCTCGGGGGCTGTAATCCCAACGGCTGTTGAGCCGAAGACCAGCCCCATACTCTGCGAGACTCGTGACTCCATGGAGCCGGATTCTTCTCCGGACTCCGAACCCTCCGCGCCCCTGCCGATCGAATCCGATTGGGCGCCGATCATGGAGTTCACAGCCGTAGACGTCTTTCAGCACTCGCCTTTCGGCGATATCTTGAAGTCACTGAAGTCTCTCTCTTTATCAGGAGAGCCCTGGCCGGACTATGGCCAGCAAGTTGGGGTACGGACGATGAAGAAATTCAAAACCCACCCACCACCCACTTCGTAGCCACTGTCGACGACTTAACCGACATGCTCGACTTCGACTCCGACGACATTGACGGTATGGACACCGATGAAGGAGACGATGAAGAACCAGCGCCCATTGAGCCCTAGAACGCCACCTCGTCATACGACATATACATGGTGGACGCACCAAAAGATGACGACGAAGAGTGGAAGGACGCACCGAAGGATTGTTCCCTCGAAAAGCAGTCAAAGCGGCGACGCAAGCGCCGCCCCAAATCCCGCCTCGACAGAAATAGCGATCACACAGACCCAATGCTGGAGCAGGGCGAACCGCTGCCGGACAAGAGCAATCCGGATAATCAAACCGAACAAACAAACCCTATCAAGGATAATGGTCCGGACGACATAACGCCGGACAGGCACCCGGAGCAGCAGAACGCCCGTAAAAGGCTTGTTGCCATCGTGAGGAGCCTCAAAAAGCAGAAGCGAAGGCTCAAGGCCGCGCAAGACACACTCCAAGTCAGATTGAGCAAAATACTCAACACTGCAGCAAGGTATGGCGACAATCGCCCCTCCAAGAGCTACCCTAAGCAGAAGCTGCTACCCGAATTCGATGAGGAGGCCGCAGACCCCCCACAACCAAATATCAAAGCAGCCACCTGGTCAGATAGACGACCCCTCTACCAACACAGAGCGGCATACAACGCCGCTCACAATACAACACGCGACCCAGGCGAGGGTTCGCACCCAAAGGACAGCGCAACAAGATCCATCTATGGACCACGCAAGCGCCCCCAGCATACAATGCAACACAACAAATATCCGAACAATGCGGTACACCTAGCTACTGGGGTGCCGCACACCCTCTATGTTTCACCGACGAGGTGCTGGACCATGAATTTCCAGAGGGATTCAAACCCGTAAACATAGAGGCATACGATGGAACAACAGACCCCGGGGTTTGGATTGAGGACTATATCCTTCATATACATATGGCTCGAGGAGATGATCTCCACGCCATCAAATACTTACCCCTCAAGCTCAAGGGGCCAGCTCGTCACTGGCTCAAAGGCCTCCCCGAAAGCTCCATTGGAAGTTGGTAGGAGCTCGAAGACGCCTTTCGGGCAAATTTTCAAGGGACTTATGTCCGACCTCCGGATGCGGATGATCTGAGTCATATAACTCAGCAGCCCGGAGAGTCAGCCCGAAAGCTTTGGAATAGGTTTCTTACTAAAAAGAACCAGATTGTCAACTGTCCGGACGCCGAAGCCTTAGCGGCTTTCAAGCATAGCGTCCATGACGAATGGCTCGCCAGACTCCTCGGCCAAAATAAGCCGAGAACGATGGCCGCATTAACAAACCTCATGACCCGCTTTTGCGCGGGTGAGGACAGCTGGCTAGCCAGATGCAGCACCAGCGACCCCAGTACATCGGAAGTTAGAGATGGAAACGGGAAATCACGGCGCTACAACAATAACAAACGCCGGAATAAAGAAGACAACACGAAGGGCACGACAGTAAATGCCGGATTCAAAAGCTCTGGGCCAGGTCAAAAGCCGCCCACTAAAGGCACCAGGGATGAACTGTCCAGCCTCAACAAAATTCTGGACCAAGTATGTCAGATCCACAGTACCCCAGGTAAACCTGCTAATCATACCTACAGAGAATGTTGGGTCTTCAAGCAGTCCGGCAAGCTCAACGCCGTACACAAGGGGGAGGACACACCAAGTGAAGACGAGGACGAGCCCCCCAAGCAAGACATGGGGAAACAAAAGAAATTCCCACCAGAAGTCAAAAAAGTAAACGTACTACACATGACCAAGGGAAAAACAATGCGGCACGCCCAGGAAAATATACCCAAGTGCCTGTAACCTCAAAGTCCTGCCAATGGTCGTCTCAACCGATCACTTTCGACCATCGTGATTACTCAGCAAGTATCCGACACGGGGGATGGGGTTAGACCCAACACAAATTCGCCATAGCAATACTACCTTTAAAGGAGTAATGCCAGGCCTAGGGGCTCGTTGTACGGGCTCCCTCCTACTACAAGTTAAATTCGGCTCCCCCGATAACTTCTGTAGCGAGCATTTAACCTTCCACATCACTCCGTTTCAAAGTGGCTATCAAGCACTGCTCGGGCGCAAAGCTTTCGCTCGCTTTAATGCAATACCACACTACACCTCCCTCACACTCAAGATGCCCGGTCCACGCGGCATCATTTCAGTACACGGAAATATCAAGTGATCTCTGCGCGCCGAAGAGAGTGAGGCTGCCTTGGCAACCACACACTAAAGGCACCCGGACTAGCCAAAGCGCCCCATAGGTCGTCAAGACCTCAGACACAACTAATCGAGTCTGGCGCCGCTACTTATACCGAATAAATGGTCACACCCCTATTTACAAGGGGCTCAACGCGCGCAGACATGTGGCCATTCCTCCTCATCTTGAATTATGCATAGTTTCTTCAATTATCTTTTTGCATGACAACCTTTTTCACCTAAATTCCTCTCTTTTACAGACGATCATCGTGCCACACCCGTCCAAGATACGGCACAATGGAGACATAGGCGCAGACGTGCAGCAGGGACCCGCTCCAAGGATTCTTTTTAGATTAAGACCCTGCGTAAACCTTTTTTACTGTCTCTTGTTGATACATATCCACCGTTGAGAAGGATGCTGACGTCTTGGCATGTGGCTACGCCAGACCAATGCACGTACCTGGACATAAGGGGCTTCTGACGAAGGACATTATTTAGGTCCGGTTTATACCATAAAGACCGAATACCTTAGGGAGTGTTCGGCGTCGCGAGTTTGGCCCTATATGCATCAGCTCCGAATCATTGTCTTTGGTCAAATGTTGGGTTTGCCCAGCTCCTGTGTTTTGGTGCCTTATGTTCCGCTTTACCGCCTAAGGTAGCACCATTAGAACTACTGCGATTGTGCCCTGGTTCATCCGGACGAGCACCTCAGTAGAGAAAGCCGAAAACTGACTGTCATGATCTAGCGCGAGACTGGTCAACCACTCGATGACCCATGGGAATGTTAGAATTCCTCCGCCTTAACGAAGGGCCACTTTCCGGCCAGGCATATACGCACCCCGGGATCGGGAGAGTGTGGAGCCACCAGGGGCTATCTAGTAGCCCCACTGTCAAACTCCTATGGCTAAGTGAAAGTGTTAAAGCATTATAGTCCGGTTGCCTCGCTCGCTCCGCTATCACCTCCTTAATAAGACCAAGACGTTAGGTTAAGTGTGAACACGTGTTTCTGCGAACACCTCCGCATTATATGCGTGGGGGTTGAAGCCGACGACTGCAATCTTTCAGGTTATACACATGTATACATTAACGGCCGCCCAGGAGGCATCACATTACTTTCAGGCAAAAGTTTAAAAGTAGCCTTATGAAAATTTATAAAAGCATTTCGCTTACAATGAGATTACACGTCACTCAAACATAATATTTTTTGAGCACTGGGTCTCTATCAAACGAGCACCCTCAAGAACTTCCTCAAAGTAGTGCTCAGCAGCCCTTTGACCTATGGCCGAATCCTGCGCTGCAACAGTGGTAGCATCCATCTCTGCCCAGTATGCTTTAGCACGGGCAAAGGCCATTCGTGCGTGTTCTATGCACGCCGACCTCTTCATCGCATTTATGCGCGGCACCACGTCAAGGAACTACTGCACCAAGCTGAAATAGCTGCTCGGTTTCGACCTTCCCAGCCATAGCTGATCCACAACAGACCCCATGGAGAGTCCGGACAACCTATTTAGTTCGGCCCATTCGGCTAATTGGTCCGTCAATGAAAGCGGACGCTCGGGAGAAAGGAACTGTTTCCAAAACAGCTGGTCTACCTCACGGTCTGTCTGACTCTGGAAGTATTTGGCCACATTGGCAGCGCTCGCCGCCAAATCCATATACACATCTTCCGAACTCCACAGCCGATCCAGAGGGGCATACCGTGGATCTCCGAACTTCCTCTGCAGCATAAAGGATTTCCCGGCTACAATATCCTCGGCTTCCCGCAGCTCCTCCTTCTTTGCCCTCATAGCAGAACGGAGGTCTTTTCCCGTTGCAGCAGCCTTCTCAAGGTCTGATGCCTTCGCCTGGTTTTCCTTTTCAAGAGCCCGGCAACGGTCGATGGTGGCTTTTAATTCTACGGCCATATTAGCCATCTTATCCCGGCTCTCGCCATGCGCGGCCTTCTCGGCTCACAACTCTTCGGCCGCCTTCAAAGCAGCCACATTACCCAATCTCGCTTGTTCCTTGGCTCGGGCAAGTTCCGCCCGCAAGGCTTCAACAGTGGCAGCTCCATTCGCAGTAATAACAGGTTAAATATACTGGCTTCATGCTGCTCTTACTATGCCGCGTTTACCAGATAATAACACCTACCCCACGCCTCGTCAAGCCTTTTGTTAACAAGCTCGATGTCGGCGTCTGCCGCATCCAACTGCCGTTCTAAATGGGCAAACTCGCGAGCCCGGCTAGCCACCGGAGCTTCCATCACCTGCACATAAAGGCAGTATGGTTATTACCTGGGAATATGATCCTCTGTTCGTCGTCGTTTCCGACGACGACCAGAGTCTCAGGGGCTACTATCTACACAGGATACACCTAGTATGTGCAGGACTATCATACATTATTTTACGTACCTCAAACCCTGTCAGTAGACTCATAAAAGCTTTATGCAATCCGCTTTCGGCGGATGAGATTCTCTCCATCACCATATTCATCAGCACACGGTGTTCATCTGAGATGGCCGCTCGCCCCACCAACTCCCTCAGAACATCCGACCACACACTAGATGGTGCCGGACTCGTTTGTCTGCTCTCTTCGGGAGCCGGACACTGGGAACTTTGGGGGTCAACGGGATTATCTTCTGGCCTCGCCGGACTCGGAGAGGCCCTCCGCGATGACACTTCAGGGTCGCCCGCTTCCAGAGCGGAGGAGGCGTTTCGCTCTCCATCATCTTTGGAAGAAGATCCCCCGAAGACGAGCTCATTTGAGAGGGGCTAAGGCCCGAACTGCAAAGATACATGCAGTGGTTATCTTCTCAGAAGAAAAGACGACATATCTGTACTATTAAGGTATTTTGGGTCACTTACGACTCATGGGAGAATTGATCCCCCCGCGGACTTTGTGCGGCAACCGCACCCCCCAGGGTAGGACCCTCTGTGGGAGACTTCTTCTCCCGTTTGGAAGCTTCGGCTTTTGAATCCCCAGACGCAATACTTTTCCTCTTCTGGTCGACTTCCTTCATGGAAACACTCGCTCCCTCGGCTAGAGCGGCCAGCGTTTGGGGCCCGCGACTGCCCGTATTTTCCTTCAAGGGCTCCGATCAAGGTGCGGCCTGGAGCATCTTTTCCAATATCGAATTTTCCAAACCCTCAGGGAGGGGGGCCGAGCACCGAATCAACTTCTCCTTCGTTAGCCAGCCGTGGTCAAAAAGCGGACTCTCAGAAATAACTTCGCATCAAAGGAGAGGTAGTACACTCGGTCGAAAGATGCCTTACCTGTTCGACGGCACGGTTGCTACTCAGGCCCGCGTCCTCGGTGATTTCCGGAGACTCCACTTGAGGTCCGAAGAACGACTTGTACATCTCCTCGTGCGTCAGGCTGAGGAAATTTTGAATGGCGCGCAGTCCCTCAGGATTGAACTCCCACAAGCGAAGAGGCCGGTGTTTGCACGGCTGGACTTGGCGAACCAGCATAACTTGTGCTACCGCAACCAAACTGAAATCTCCATTAAAGAGATCTTGAATGCGGCTTTGCAGTATAGGCACGTCCTTGGCCGGACCCCAGCTCAATTCTCTGCTAATCCATGACATCAGTTGTGGTGGAGGGCCCGGGCGGAAGACAGGGGCGGCCGCCCACTTGGCACTTCTAGGAGCCGTGATGTAGAACCACTCCTGTTGCCACAATTCAGACACCTCTGGAATGGAACCTTTGGGCCATGCAGCTCCCGTCATCTTGCGTATTGAGGCACCTCCACACTCCGCATGTTGCCCCTCGATCATCTTCGATTTTACTTCAAAGGTCTTGAGCCATAGGCCAAAGTGAGGGGTAACCCGGAGGAAGGCCTTGCACACAACAATAAATGCCGTGATATGAAGAAAGGAGTCCGGAGCTAGATCATGGAAATCTAGCCCGTAGTAAAACATCAAGCCCCTGACAAAAGGATCCAATGAAAGGCCTAGACCTCAGAGGAAGTGGGAGACGAACACGACGCTCTCGTTGGGTTCGGGGGAGGGGACGGCCTGCCCCCGGGGAGGCAGCCGATGCAGAATCTCGGCGGTCAGATATCTGGCCTCCCTCAACTTTTTGATGTCTTCTTCCGTGACGGAAGAAGGCACCCATCGGCCTTGAAGGCTAGATCCGGACATGACTGAAGGTTCGGAGCACCTGACCTGAACTTTGGGCGTTTGAGCTTGAGGTGGGGGAAGGATTCGATTGAGCACGGGAGGGAAAAATAAAAGGCCTCGTCCCTTTATAAAGAGGGTGGATATCGAGCGTCCTCCCCGTGTCCGTTTGGACTTGCCTATGATCTAGGAGTCCTAGAAGCGGTTGGGTTACCCATGCCCGTATTGATGAGAATCCCGAAATAAGGGGCCACGATCTCTGCTTGGACAAGACATGCCAAGGAAACCGCCTCGCATGACGCGCTGAGGTGGGATAATTAAGCGACTCGAATAAAGGCTTGGCCGTGGTACGTCGCACCACGGAATACGTCAGTGGATTAGATTTGTGTAAATATTATTCTCTCTATGGCAATATGTGGAAAACTTATTTTGCAGAACCGGACACTATCTTTGTGTTTAAAATCTTCTATGAAGTACTTGGAGGAGGAACCCGCCTTGCAATGCCGAAGACAATTTGCGCGCCGGACTCGTCGTCATTGAAGCCTGATTCAGGGGCTACTGAGGGAGTCCTGGATTAGGGGGTGTTCGGATAGCCGAACTATACCTTCAGCCAGACTCCTGGACTATGAAGATACAAGATTGAAGACTCCGTCCCGTGTCCGGAAGGGACTTTCCTTGGCGTGGAAGGCAAGCTTGGCGATACGGATGTTCAGATCTCCTACCATTGTAACCGACTCTATGTACCCTAACCCTCTCCGGTGTCTATATAAACCGGAGGGTTTTAGTCCGTAGGACAACATACACATCGACAATCATACCATAGGCTAGCTTCTAGGGTTTAGCCTCTCTGATCTTGTGGTAGATCTACTCTTGTACTACCCATATCATCAATATTAATCAAGCAGGACGTAGGGTTTTACCTCCATCGAGAGGGACCGAACCTGGATAAAACTTCGTGTCCCTTGCCTCCTGTTACCATCCGGCCTAGACGCACAATTCGGGACCCCCTACCTGAGATCCGCCAGTTTTGACACCGACAGTCATCTTGCCTGCAAAGTTCTCCGAGTTGACGTTAGCTTGATCCTCGTAAGTGTACTCAACTGGCTCCTCGATCACGTACTCGTCTCCCAGCTCTACCCAAAGCAAGAACACAAGCAAAGGGAGACACAATCAACCACGTGCAATGCACAAGCAACATGATGCAAAACATGGCATGATATGCGGGACGTGATATGCGATGCATATGCATGTCTCGGGAAGGAAAGATTGAACCTGGCCTCAACTTGGAAAACCAAGAGTGCCACTGGAAAGAGGAGTTGATTTCGGTCGAAATCGGTATAAAGATCACCGGAAACGGATGCACGGTTTGCAAATGGCAAGCAAAACAAATATGGCACCGATCTGCGATTAACAACACGAGACCATCTAAATGCATCAAGAACAACAAGCTACCGCACTCTAACATAGTAACAAAGTACATGGCAGGGATCCACTCAAGATGCTTGACAAAAGATGAACACTGAGCTACGGCTAATTCACTCAATAGCAGGTTCAAACAAGCATGGAAAAAGTGCAAGAGATAACAGGTTACAAACTTACTCAAAATAACATGTCAGGAATTTAACATTAGGAAGCAATGTTTAGAGCAAGATAACAACATGCTACAGGAACATATCATGGCAAAGTAAAGGATGGCATGAAGATACTCAAAGCATGCAACAAAAGTCCCTTACTGACCATAAGCCAAAAGGGATCAGAAAATACAATGGCAACCATGTGAACATAGCAAGTTTCGTTAACAGATTCAGACTTAGTAGAAAAACTGGAACATGGCAAAACAGATTCACGTAGGCATGTTTACGAGCTCGATGCACTCACCACAAGGCATCGCATGACAAACTAAGCATACACCCAGCAAGTATACATGGCATACAAGCTAAACATGGCAAGAACAACCTCATAGCATGCATGGATAAACTACAACAACCTCGGCAAAATCGCTTAACATGTAAACAATCTGCCAGGAACATTTTATAGCAAAAGTAGAGCTCGGTTGAGTCAAGCTAGGGTGCTCAATAATTACAAACAAAGACATGGATGGATAGAGCATAACATTATCTCTAAAACATCCTTACTAATCATGCTCAAAAGAGGCATGGATCACTCTGTAGCAACAAGAATACATGTCATAAAAATATTGATAGGGCAAAGACTTAGAAGATTTCTAAGTCCGTGAAATCAGCAACATTACGAGAGCTACTTTGCATGCTTGTGCTAGTCATCACAAAGATCACAAAAATACATGGCATACACCCCTGTAAAGATGACATGGCATACTTCAAAACACATGTAGGGCTCAAGTTCATAGGAGGCACATATTAAACATGGCAAAAATGACAAATGCCCAATTACTGATAAGAATCTGAAACTATCATTGCATAGCACTCTTGCAACAGCATTTAGGGCATCAAGATGAGATCAAATAAACATGGTGCAATGGAATGAAATGAAGTACCCGTCGAGATGAACAATTTGATATGCTACACGCCCAAAACGGAGCCACGGTTGCAGAGATATGATGCGATGAAAAACGCTAAAAATTACTGAAACGGGGCAAAAGTCAACCTCTCTCAGATCCGGATCTAGGGTTTACTGTAGCGATGCGCGGATCGAGGTTCGGCGGAGTTGGCGCCGGAGTTCGCCGGAGTGAGGAAGAAGGGCGGCGAGGCGCTCCCAGGCCGGATCTCGCCGGATCCGGCCGGCGGCGAGCCGGAGCGGCGGCGGGGAGGCGCGGCGGAGGCGGGGGAGTGCAAGGGCGACGAG
>NC_041380.1:220931411-221006473 GCF_002162155.2 Triticum dicoccoides
GGCGGGCGGCGGCGGCTTCAGGCCGGGAGGGCCCCTCCTGGGCCCCGGCGGGCCGGCGCGGTGAAGTAGGGCTCCGAGGCCACGTGGCACGCGAGGATTAGTGGGCGGCGATTGTGTCCGGTGCGCCCGGACGTGTCCGGCGCGCGGAAGGATGAGGGAGCTAGGGTTAGGGGTGGAAGAGACCCGGGATTTCGGGGGGGGGGGAGATGCCTTTTTATAGGTAGAGGGAGCTAGGAGGCTCCAAATTGAGCACGGTTTGCGGCCACGCGATCGTGATCGAATGATCAAGATGATGGAGGGGGTTTAGGTGGGATTTGGGTCACTTTGGAGAGGTGTTGGGCTGCAACACACACGAGGCCTTCTCGGCTCCTCGGTTAACCGTTGGAGTATCAAACGAAGTCCAAATGGCACGAAACTTGACAGGCGGTCTACCGGTAGTAAACCAAGGCCGCTTGGCAAGTCTCGGTCCAATCCGAGGACGTTTAATACCCACACACGAAAAGAGGTAGAAAGGGACACCGGGGAACATAGGAGCGCCGAAATGCAAAACGGACAACGGGGAAAATACTCGGATGCATGAGACAAACACGTATGCAAATGCGATGCACATGATGACATGATAAGAGATGCATGGCAAAGACAAAAGCAACACGAAGACAAAACCTGACAACGAGGAAATACCATAACTTAGTGCCGGAAATGGCAAGAGTTGGAATACAAATAGGCAGGTTACATACAGGGTGTTACAATGGTCATGCACCCTTGATGAGTGGTCTATTTTTACTAAATCTTGATAGTAGTGATACACATATTCATAGTATTGAATACAAAAGATATAAGTTTAATAATGATAGTGCAACTTATTTGTCGCACTGCCATTTAGGTCATATTGGTGTAAAGCGCATGAAGAAACTCCATGTTGATGGGCTTTTGGAATCACTTGATGCTTGCGAATCATGCCTCATGGGCAAGACGACTAAGACTCCGTTCTCCGGAACAATGGAGCGAGCAACATACTTGTTGGAAATAATACATACTGATGTATGCGGTCTGATGAGTGTTGATGCTTGCGGCGGGTATTGTTATTTTCTTACATTCACAGATGATTTGAGCAGATATGGGTATATCTACTTGATGAAACATAAGTCTGAAGCATTTGAAAAGTTCAAAGAATTTCAGAGTGAAGTGGAAAATCATCGTAACAAGAAAATAAAGTTTCTACGATCTGATTGTGGAGGTGAATATTTGAGTTATGAGTTTGGTCTTTATTTGAAACAATGCGGAATAGTTTCGCAGCTCACGCCACCTAGACCACAGCGTAATGGTGTGTCCGAACGTTGTAATCGTACTTTACTAGATATGGTGCAATCTATGATGTCTCTCACTAATTTACCGCTATTGTTTTGGGGTTATGCTTTAGAGACAACTGCATTCATGTTAAATAGGGCACCATCAAAATCCGTTGAGACGACACCTTATGAACTATGGTGGCAAGAAACCCAAGTTGTCGTTTCTTAAAGTTTGGGGCTGCGATGCTTATGTGAAAAAGTTTCAACCTGATAAGCTCGAACCCAAATAGAAGAAATGTGTCTTCATAGGATACCCAAAGGAAACTGTTGGGTACACCTTCTATCACAGATCCGAAGGCAAGATATTCGTTGCTAAGAATGGATCCTTTCTAGAGAAGGAGTTTCTCTCAAAAGAAGTGAGTGGGAGGAAATTAGAACTTGACGAGGTAATTGTACGTACTCCCTTATTGGAAAGTAGTTCATCACAGAAATCAGTTCCAGTGATTCGTACATCAGTAAGTGAGGAAGCTAATGATGATGATCATGAAACTTCTGATCAAGTTATTATCGAACCTCATAGGTCAACCAGTGTAAGATTCGCACCAGAGTGGTACGGCAATCCTATTCTGGAGGTCATGTTACTTGACCATGACGAACCTATGAACTATGAGGAAGCGATGATGAGCCCAGATTCCGGAAAATGGCTTGAGGCCATGAAAAAAAATCTAAGATGGGATCCATGTGTGAGAACAAAGTGTGGACTTTGGTTGACTTGCCTGATGATCGGCAGGCCATAGAGAATAAATGGATCTTCAAGAAGAAGACTGACGCTAACGGTAATGTTATTGTATACAAAGCTCGACTTGTTGCAAAAGGTTTTCAACAAGTTCAAGGAGTTGACTATGATGAGACCTTCTCACCCGTAGCGATGCTTAAGTCCATCCGAATCATGTTAGCAATTGCCACATTTTATGATTATGAAATTTGACAAATGGATGTCAAAACTGCATTCCTTAATGGATGTCTTAAAGAAGAGTTGTATATGATGCAACTAGAAGGTTTTCTCGATGCAAAAGGTGCTGACAAAGTGTGCAAGCTCCAGCGATCTATTTATGGACTGGTGCAAGCCTCTCGGAGTTGGAATATATGCTTTGATAGTGTGATCAAAGCATATGGTTTTATACAGACTTTTGGAGAAGCCTGTATTTACAAGAAAGTGAGTGGGAGCTTTGTAGCATTTCTGATATTATATGTGGATGACATATTGCTGATCGAAAATGATACTGAATTTCTGAATAGCATAAAAGGATACTTGAATAAGAATTTTTCAATGAAAGACCTCGGTGAAGCTGCTTATATATTGGGCATCAAGATCTATAGAGATAGATCAAGACGCTTAATTGGAGTTTCACAAAACACATACCTTGATAAAGTTTTGAAGAAGTTCAAAATGGATCAAGCAAAGAAAGGGTTCTTGCTTGTTACAAGGTGTGAAGTTGAGTCAGACTCAATTCTCGACCACTGCAGAAGATAGAGAAAAAATGAAAGTGATTCCCTATGCTTCAGCCATAGGTTCTATCATGTATGCAATGATGTGTACCTGACCTGATGTGTGCCTTGCTATTAGTTTGGCAGGGAGGTACCAAAGTAATCCAGGAGTGGATCACTGGACAACGGTCAAGAACATCCTGAAATACCTGAAAAGGACTAAGCATATGTTTCTTGTTTATGGAGGTGACAAAGAGCTCGTCGTAAACGGTTACGTTGATGCAAGCTTTGACACTGATCCGGATGACTATAAGTCACAAACCGGATACGTATTTTTATTAAATGGTGGAGCTGTCAGTTGGTGCAGTTCCAAGCAGAGCGTCGTGGCGGGATCTACATGTGAAGCGGAATACATAGCTGCTTCGGAAGCAGCAAATGAAGGAGTTTGGATGAAGGAGTTCATATCCGATATAGGTGTCATACCTAGTGCATCGGGTCCAAAGAAAATCTTTTGTGACAATACTGGTGCAATTTCCTTGGCAAAGGAATCCAGATTTCACAAGAGAACCAAGCACATCAAGAGACGCTTCAATTCCATCCGCGATTATGTCAAGGAGGGAGACATAGAGATTTGCAAGATACATACGGATCTGAATGTTGCAGACCCGTTGACTAAGCCTCTCTCACGAGCAAAACATGATCAACACCAAGACTCCATGGGTGTTAGAATCATCACAATGTAATCTAGATTATTGACTCTAGTGCAAGTGGGAGACTGAAGGAAATATGCCCTAGAGGCAATAATAAAGTTGTTATTTATATTTCCTTATATCATGATAAATGTTTATTATTCATGCTAGAATTGTTCTAACTAGAAACTTAGTACATGTGTGAATACATAGACAAACAGAGTGTCACTAGTATGCCTCTACTTGACTAGCTCGTTAATCAAAGATGGTTAAGTTTCCTAGCCATGGACAAAGAGTTGTCATTTGATGAACGGGATCACATCATTAGAGAATGATGTTATTGACTTGACCCATCCGTTAGCTTAGCACGATGATCGTTTAGTTTACTGCTATTGCTTTCTCCATAACTTATACATGTTCCTATGACTATGAGATTCTGCAACTCCCGAATACCGAGGAACACTTAGTGTGCTATCAAATGTCACAACATAACTAGGTGACTATAAAGATGCTCTACAGGTGTATCCGATGGTGTTTGTTGAGTTGGCATATATCGAGATTAGGATTTGTCACTCAGTGTATCAAAGAGGTATCTCTGGGCCCTGTCGGTAATGCACATCACTATAAGCCTTGCAAGCAATGTGACTAATGGGTTAGTTATGGGATGTTGCATTACAGAACGAGTAAAGAGACTTGACGGTGACGAGATTGAACTAGGTATTGAGATACTGATGATCGAATCTCGGGCAAGTAACATACCGATGACAAAGGGAAAAACGTATATTGTTATGCGGTTTGACCGATAAAGATCTTCATAGAATATGTAGGAACCAATATGAGCATCCAGGTTCCGCTATTGGTTATTGACCGGAGATGAGTCTGTGTCATGTCTACATAGTTCTCGAACCCGTAGGGTCCACACGCTTAACGTTCGGTGACGATCGGTATTATGAGTTTATGTGTTTTGATGTACCGAAGGTTGTTCAGAGTCCCGGATGTGAACACGGGCATGACGAGGAGTCTTGAAATGGTCGATACATAAAGATCGTTATATTGGAAGCCTATGTTTGGACATCGGAATGGTTCCGGGTGAGTTCGGGAATATACCAGAGTACCGGGAGGTTACCGGAACCCCCAGGGAGTATATGGGCCTTATTGGGCCATAGTGGGAGAGAGTGAGGAGAACGGAGCCTAGGAGGTGGCACACCCCCCAAGGCCAATCCGAATTGGGTGGGAGGCCAATCCCCTTTCCTTTCCCCCTCTCCCCTTCCTTCCTCTCCTAATCCAACTAGGGAAGGGGGGCGCGCCATAGAGGTCCGGCCCCTCCCCCTCCTCCACTCCTTTATATACAGGGAGGGGGGCACCCCGTAGACACACAAGTTGACAATTTTCTTAGCCGTGTGCGGTGCCCCCCTCCACCATAATCCACCTCGGTCATATCATTGTAGTTCTTAGGCGAAGCCCTGTTCCGGTAGCTTCATCATCACCGTCATCACGCTGTCATGCTGACAAAACTCTCCCTCGACACTCAGCTGGATCTGGAGTTCACAGGACGTCTCCAAACTGAACGTGTGCAGATCGCGGAGGTGTCGTACCTTCAGTGCTAGGATCGGTCGGATCGTGAAGATGTTCGACTACATCAATCACGTTGTCATGACGCTTCCGCTTACGGTCTATGAGGGTACGTGGACGACACTCTTCCCCTCTCATTGCTATGCATCACCATGATAGATCATGCGTGTGCATAGGATTTTTTTTGAAATTATTGCGTTCCCCAACAGAAGAAGGAGGGGGGCTCTCTCCCCCTCTCTCCCGATGGTGCCGGAATGCTGCTGGGGCAATATCGTGTGACGATGATCTACTCCAACAACTCTGTCATCTTCACCAACAACTCCATCACCTTCCCCCATCTATATTCAGCGGTCCACACTCCTGTAACCCGCTGTACCCTCTACTTGAACATGGTGCTTTATGCTTCATATTATTATCCAATACTATGTTGCCATCCTATGATGTTTGTGTTTGAACACGTGGTACGCTACGCTAGCACCAAATAAATTTTTTTACCGCGCACCCAAGATCATACTGCTGGAAATAGATTACGAGATTGGGTTTACCACTAGACGCGCAGTCACTGCAACAGAAGAAGAGTTGGTGATGCGTGTAGTCGATCTCTCGGCCCATCTCCTCCTCGCGTTGCCGATCTCCCGCGAACAGCGAAGACCCACGAACGATGATCTCCCGTGGACGGCACCTCCTCGTTCCCTTGAACGGTCCATCCAAGCACCGCAGATGTGACACTCCCAAGGTATCCACATGTGTAGGGAGCAGCATGGAGCGGCGGACTGCTAGGTCCGGTCGCGCGGCATGTGCGTGGGTAGTGGCGGCGGCTGTCCCGGGTGAGAAAAGATGAACCCTAAGTGGTGTGGCCACTCCCCTTTATATAGACCTCCGAGGTGGGATCAACACTTGAGCCCACTAGGAGTCCACATCTATTTTCCACTCAGATCCAATCCGAATGGGCTACAGCCCCTTAAGTGTGCGACCCGCGTACACATGGACACGACCAGAGTCAATAGTTGGTAGCAGCTCCTAGCAGAACGTGCCAACTCCGATGTGTGTGTAAAGTCATTTGACGTACCTCGACAACGTGTCATATGCAACATTCCTTTTGCCTCATGATATTTTTTTGTCAAGCTCAAGGCGAGTACTTGTCACCCTTGTGATAGATCGACCTCTCTTCTCGAAACCGTGATACAGATTCCTAAACTGGGTTAACACTTAATCCAAGTCGCATGACCATGCTTTCGAAATCTGATCACTCAAGAGGGCCCAGAGAATATCTCTCCATATAGGAGGGGCAAATCCCATCTTGGTCAGCCATGTCTCGCGGTATGCCTCATGACTCACCCGAAAGCTACCTTTATAACTACCTAGTTACAGAGTAGCGTTTGATAGACCCTAAGTGAGTCGATCCTCATCCCGGGAACATGTGAGGACCTCAGGTCTAGGACATGGCATAAACATTGTACTTGAGACTAACAAATGACTATATCTCGCTGCGTCTCAAAGTGGGTCTGTCCGACTCGGTGATCTCCATCCCCGAGCCCATACTATCGGTTTAGCATCTCCATGCACATGACTTGTGAAACATAGTCATCAACCGAGTCATATACTAGTTAAGGATATGTGTTCACATAACCTTATCAACTAGGGACCATTAGAACAATCATCATACTATAAATAGTTCCACAAACGAGTCACATACTTATGGATATATATCATTGGTGATGTTCAAGGACAAAACAAAGGACTCATGAATACATATGGAAATATGATCATCACATGATTGCCACTAGGGAATATCTCCAACAATCTCCCACTTGCACTAGAGTCAATCATTTAGGCATCGTATGTCCATGGAGCTCATGTGCGCCTCATGCTTCAGCCGTGGGAGAGGCTTCGTCAATGATCGACAACATTTGCATCCGTGTGTACCTTGCATATGTTTACATCACCTCTTTCGACAATGTCGCGAATAAGGTTAAAATGCCTGAGTATGTGTTGGGTTTTATGATGGTTCCGTGGTTCCTTGACTTGCGCGATGGCACCACTATTATCACAGTAGAGGTCCAATGGCTTGGACACGCTCTCAACCACACCAAGATCAAAAATAAAATTCTTCACCCAAACACCTTCTTTTGAAGCTTCAGAAGCCACAATGTACTCGACCTTTGTGGTAGAATCAGCTACTGTATATTGCTTGGAGCACCTCCAGCTCACTGCTCCTCCATTCAGAATGAACAGAAACCCAGTACGCGATCGACTATCATCCCTATCGGGTTGGAAACTAGCATCGCTGTAACTCTTTACAATGAGCTCATCCTCACCTCCATAAACCAGGAACATATCCTTAGTCATTCTCAAGTACTTAAGGATATTCTTAACCGCTGTCCAGTGACTCTCACCTGGATCTGGCTGGTATCTACCCACCATGCTAAGAGCAAAGCTAACATCGGGACGAGTACATACCATGGCATACATGATGGACCCACAACCGAAGCATACAGAATCCCATCCATGCGTATTTGATCATCAGGAGTCGAAGGACTTTGAGTCTTGCTTAGACTAATGCCATGTGACATGGGCAAGAAACCCTTCTTGGCATCTTGCATGTTGAACCGCTTCAACACTATGCACTTTGGCTTAATCTAATAAGCCTTCTCGATCTATCCCTATAGATCTTGATTCCGAAAATGTAAGCTGCTTCTCCCAAGTCCTTCGTTGAAAAACTATTTTTCAATGAGTCCTTGACAGATTCAAGCATTTGAACATCATTTCCAATCAATAATATGTCATCCACATATAAGATCAGAAATGCGATTGAGCTCCCACTAACCTTTTTGAATACACAATGATCACAGTCATTCTTGATGAAGCCAAACTCTTTGACCGCTTCATTAAAATGAATGTTCCAATTCCAAGATGGTTGCCTCAATCCATAAATGGATCTATGAAGCTTGCATACTGTCATGGAATTGTCACGGCAGATGTCCTAGTGAAAGGACTTAGTCGTAGGGCCATCGCAACTAGGAAGCTTAAAGGGGTTTATCGGGAAAAAGGACACGAGAGGTTTTATACTAGTTCGGCCCCTTACGATGAAGGTAAAAGCCTACGTCTAGTTGTGTTGGAATTCCTGGGGTTTCGATTACCAAGGGGCTTAACTCGCCGGCTTGGTTCTCGACTTGATCGTCTCTTCTCCTGAGCCGCCACCGGGTCGTCCCCTTATATACACGGGTCGACGCCTGGTGGTTTATAGAGTCCCGACCGACTCATAATCGTGTCCGGCTCGGTGACTTCCTTTACATGCCTTTCCTTACAAGTCTTTCCGCACATATGGCGGTTTATAATAATGGGCATTGAACCGGCCTGAGGCGTTTGGGCTTTCTATATATACTAATAAACTATCATCTTGACTGTATATTGGGCTTCTTATGTAGCCCGCCATTAATGCTGAACCGGCCCCTCCTGGGCGGGTCTTAGCTGATAGTAATATCCCCAACATTAGGCCCCAGGTTGACTTTGAACTTTGTTCTTTGTCAATCTTCAATAGGCAGGATCCATCCTCTGTCTGAAAATTTCCTTAACCCGCCGTGACGTCATCTTTTTGAAACACAAAAAACATTCATGACGTCATCTTTCAACGGATCTTTCATTTTTAATGTCTTCCGGGAATCGAGGCATCTGTTCAGTTGGATAATCATTATTGGGTCTCCTTGATTTTCACGCCCGCCTGTTCGCGCATTACCTTATAACTAGGCATAACTTAAGTCTTTCTCATTCTCCTTTCTTCCTCATCTTCTTCCTCTCACAACCACCGTCGCTGCTTGAGCTCCATCGTCGCCGCAACTCTCCTCGTCGTCGTCAAGCTTGGCCACTGCATCACCCTAAGTTCATCCAGAGAACGCAGCGACTTTTCGCGGCAGGCCTGCTTCTTATAAGCTTTCCTCTCTCTCCCGCACCTAGATCTGTTTCTAGGTTTTACGAGTTCTTCAGCGTTCTTCATCTGTTCCTCATGGCCCATCTTGTAGATCTTCTCCGCAACTTATTTTGATCTAGAACAGAGATATAACTCGCGCGGTAGCTGTTTGGCATTCGTTTTTGATATCAGTAGATCCCTTTTACCTGTACAGATGCTTTGTTATAGTCGATGAACTCCTTTGCGCTATGTTTTTTTGGTCTAGAATATTTCCCTTTTTAAAACAGCCCTTTGATCCAAAATGATAATAAGAACTTGGTGAAACTTGTTTATGCCAACACTTAACTGAATTCTGCCTTCTGAGAAAATCTGTAGTCATGGCGGCTTACCACTCCGGCTTTTCTTCTCCTTATATACCATTAGCCCTTATTTAAACCGCCATTACTTGCTTTATAATTGACCATAGACTGAACCGGCATATTGTTATTTGTTTTTCAGTTCGTTGCACATCATGTCGTCGAAGTCACCGACCGTCTGTAACTGGGTCCCCTCTTTCGTAACTGCGGAACGATTACAAGAGTTCTTCATTGTTGGGTTTCTGCCTTCAAAGAATGTCATGTCTTATCGTGCTCCTGACCCGGAGGAAGAACGTCCCAATCCGAAAGATGGAGAAGTGATTATCTTTACTGACCACATGAACTGGGGATTTTCACCGCCCGGTTCAAAATTCTTCAGAGAGGTCCTTCATTTTTTCAAACTCCATCCTCATGACCTTGGACCCAACTCTATTTCCAATATTTGTAACTTCCAAGTACTCTGTGAGGCATATCTTCAGCAAGAGCCCACCGTAGAATTGTCTAGAGAATACTTTTATCTGAATCGCCAGAATGAATGCACCAACGGCTCTAGCTTAGAACTTGGAGGCATCTCGATTCAGCGCCGTCAGGGTGCGGTTTTTCCTCTCATCGTCTTACCGAGCCACCCAAAAGATTGGAACCAAACTTGGTTTTATTGTCAGGATACTTCTCCAGCAAACGAGAAGCCCCTGCCGGGTTACCGCCCTAGCCATCTTGACTCCAAGTTTACCCTTCCGGATAAGCTTACCGTCGCTGAGCGTAGGAAGCTTCTTCCTTCCATTAGAAGAATCAATGGCTTATTGGGTAATGGTCTAACCGGAGTAGATCTAACCCGTTGCTGGATCTCATGGCGGGTTATCCCATTAAGTCGTCGATCTCAACTGATGTATGAATATGATGGAAGTCCGGACCATCCTCTTCGTCACAGCCCATTTGAACTCACCGAAGAAAACATTGTTTCGATGTCAACCCTTTTGGTAAATGGGAAGTACGAAGATTGCAGTATTGTTGGGTTAAGTCCCTTCTGCAAGATTAATCCGGTGCCAGAAGTAAGTACATTCTGATATCTTTTTCTTTGTGTTTTGCCCAGCTATTAGTACTTTAACACTGATCTTTCTTCTTGTCTTTACTGGCCAATTCTGACTTCTGGAAGGTGAAATATGATCATGAAGCTGCCAAGAAGGCGAAACTCGCCGCCATGAACGCCAAGAAAATAGCCCGGAAATCCAAGAAAAAGAAGAAGAAAACCACTGCTGAAGATTTAGTGAAGCTTAACGACTCGTCTGACTCGGAGGTAGCCCTTGACTCCCTTGGCCAATTTTTTAACACTCTTATTGACACTGATCCTTACCAGGATGACACTGGGGCCAGTCAGGCTGAGGAAGTAGAGGTAACTATCATTTCCTTCGACTCAGAGCCTTTACCAAGACACAAAGTTCGTCGAGTGATCCATAAAGTAAGGTTTTCTAACCCTTTAGCTCATTTGGATCCCAACTTTCATTTGAAAAAACAGCAACATGAAAGCCACCGTGAAGTTGGAATTGAGGATGAACCGGCTGTTATCCTTCAACAGACCCCTCAGAAACGCCCGAACGAGGTTTAATTATTACTGTCTTTAACCCATTGTAATGAATCCTGCTCTTTACATTTCTTTTAACTCTTTCCTTTATCCTTTCAGGAGGTGTCTCGTTCTTCAGATGACTCATCTCAAACACAATTGCCGGCTTTCAAGACTGCTCCTGGGTAATCAGAACTTTTCCTTTCTTCCAGGTTGCTCAACTGTATCTTAATGCTGACAATTCTGCTATATTATTCTTTAGTGGCCAGGCTAAATCCAAGAAATCAAAGGTGACTAAACCGGCGGAAGATCCGCCAATAACAGCATCTGAGTCGGCTAGGCCACCTTCTTCATTAACTGCCGCCCCAGAAGACCCGCCAATCAATGAAGCAAATCCTTCAGAGCCGTCCCTTGACAACATCACTATGAATCCTTCCACCATTGGACCGTCAAGCTCAACTGACCCGCCGTCTCCACGTGTTCAAGATGCTCAAATTACTGGGAGTCGCTTCGTTGAGCCGGGGAACCCAACGGTGTTGGGTAGGTGCACAGCTAAGCAGGAAGCATTGGAAAGGCAAAAGGTTCGCTTTGATGTTGCCAACTATGACCATCTTAATACCAGTGATATCTTATCCGGCTATCTCAGTCATGTTCACTCCAGTCGTGAGTCTGAGATCGAGATGGTCAAGCAACTTCAGTTGAATTATGAGGTATGTTATTTCCGGTTTACCAATATTCCTTCAGCCCCCTAGTCTTCAGCTTTATGAGAGAAGCGGAATAACCTGTAGACTTAAAATATAGGCCGAGACTTTTACCTCTGATTCATTACCTGATAGAAACAAAACTTCACCCATAGTCCCCAAGGACCGGTTTATTTTAAGCATTAATGAATAGGTACTTTTTGAATTAAAACCGCCTTCAAAATACTTAACACTCCGGTTTAAACTTGAAAAACATGCTGAACTGCGTGCATTAGCCCCCAAGTGCCAAGTGTTGTTAATTTGTAAAGGACTTGGGACTTCAAATATGTTGGTAGAGTCATAAAAATTTGATTTGACATACATTAGCCCCCAAGTGTCAAGTGGTTTATTCATTAAGTACTTGATACTTGAATCTTGAAATTGGATACTGGAATTTGAAACCAAGTCTTGATTTATCTGAATGTTTTCACAGAATGCATTTTCTGAACTGAACTCCCAACTGACTGATACAAAGACCCAGCTAGCAAACCAGGAATCAGAAATTAAATCTTCCACCTCCCAACTGCAAATAAGTCTTTCTGAAACGGAGAAGCTGAAGACTGACTTTGCTGTCAAAGAGAAATCATGGGCAGATGAGAAGGTGCTTCTGACCCGGCGAGCTGAGACAGCCGAAACATCTCTGAAGGAAATTTCAACTGAACTGAATAGTTTAAAAGGCCGGGTGTCTCAGATGGTCGCTGCTATCTTTGGTAAGCTTCCTGATTTGATCTTTCATATGTGTTTCGTGTCAAGCCGGAATATGATCCGATAACTGACTCTATGAAAAATGCATGTAGGTCCATGAAGTAAGAATCTAGACCAAGACCCGTTGATTAAGATGAAAGCCGTATACACTTTAACTGCACAATTGTATATCGGCGCACAACGAGCTCTGGCAGCCATCTCTCCTACTAATCAAGGGTCTAACCAGATCAGTGACGTCCTGAAAAAGCTGTCCATTCTCCCTGCCAGATTCCAAGAGGTGAAACGCTCCTGCGCGCGAGCCGGAGCATTGACTTCCCTAAGCCGCTCCAAGGCTTGGGGTACCAGATCTAGACCCAGCAGACGTGGCAAGGGGTTAATCTACCGTGAAAGAGGACGGGTCTCCTTTTGATCAGGATGACTTTATAGCCTGCGTCCGTGAAGTCCGGCCTCAGGCGACTAGCCTTGGAGATGACACCAATGTGGACAAGTATCAACCAGGTTTTGATAATGAGAATAAGAAGATGCCCCCTCCTTCCTATAAAGTAACCGACTTGATCCCACCGGTGAGAGAAGACACATTTGCCCCGGAGGTTGATCCGGTTGGCCTGCTTGATGACGAAGCTGAATTTGTCGCCATGAACGGCTATAACTAGTCAAAACCCAACTTCCAGCAGATTCAAGATGTTGAGCCGGTGAGGGAAGGACAATGATCATCTTCATGGGCTTTAGAAAGCTTTGTAATAGCTTAGCTGTTAAAAACACCGTATGTTTGCTTATGCCATCGCGCATAAAACACTTCTATGTGAATTTGTGCTTCCGGGTGCCAATGTTTTAATTCTTTTCTTATGCTTCGTTTAATGCTTGTCTCTGCAATGTTTAAACTATGTTCCTGTGAACACAAGGAAAAAAGAAAGACCTGGCAAGGCGTTTTAGAAACAACTGGGTTTAAACACCTCTTTTACAACTCGCATCTCCACCTCAAAGAACAGAGAAAAATATAAATAAAGGATAAGGTTTAATACCAACTCTGAAGTTAAGGCAGCCGATAAGCGCGTGTAAGTAAAAACCATACCTTGTCCTTGGTGATCCTTAGATCGTCGGTTTAAATAACCCGGGTGATGAATTTGAGAATTCAATATAAAAGTTAAGACTCCTTGAACATTCAGTAATCATCATATCTCAATAGCTCGTACCTTCGGATCCTTAGACCACCGGCTTGGATAGCCCGGGCGGCTGTGTTGTCCAATAGTTGAGCCGGCAAAGAGAATCAAGCCATCTCATTTGTAATATTGAAACAACAAAAACTCAAAGGCAAGCAACAGATAACAAACATAATTTTAACTCTGTATTTAAAAGATTGGGGGTTTCTGATTCGAATACGATCAGTAAACCGGACCAAAGGGGTTAAGCTAAGGTTCGAATACGACCATATAGCCCCCAGTGGCTTTGGCGTTGCGCCGATCAAGAGGGTACCAATAGCTATGTTCTCTTTGGTTCGAATACGGCCTATATTTGAATAGGAAGCCCCCAAATGACCTTGAGAGGTTTTTAACGACCCTGATTCGAATACGATCCAAGTCGGCTCAAAAGGGGTTGAGCTATGATTCGGATACGACCAAGAAGCCCCCAAGTGAGTTTGGCCTTGAGCCGATCAAAAGGGTTACGACAGCTATGTTCTCTTTGGTTTGAATACGACCTATGTTTGAACAGGAAGCCCCCAAGTGACCATGATATTTATAGCTAGATTCGAATACGATCATAAGCCAGACTAGAAAAGGTTAAACTTGATTCAAATATGATCAGCTCCTTAATAGTCATTTGCGAAAAAGTAATAAAGACGCATAATCTTTGAAAAGAAAAGAGACCGATGGTCTTACTTTATTGCTTATCATCGTATATACAGGATGAACGTATGTACAGGATGAGAGCCGGTGGCTCAGGTATAGTACGACCGAAGTTGAGCAATGTTCCACGGCCGGCGGGTCTCCTCTTCCGACTTACGTGAGTCTGCATGCTCTCGAACGTCAATGAGGTAGTAAGACCCGTTGTTTAAATTTTTACTGACCACAAAGGGTCCTTCCCAAGGTGGGGATAACTTGTGTGCATCTGAAAGATCTTGGATGAGCCAGAGCACCAAGTCGCCTTCCTGAAAAGTCCTGGTCTTAACCTGGCGGCTGTGATAACGACGCATGTCTTGTTGATAGATTGCTGACCGTGCTAATGCTAAGTCTCTTTCTTCATCCAACAAGTCAAGCGCATCCTGTCTGGCTTTTTCATTGTTAGCTTCAACATAAGCCGCCACACGGGGCGAGTCATGACGGATGTCACTAGGCAATACTATTTCTGCCCCATAGACCATGAAGAAAGGTGTGTAACCCGTAGACCTGTTGGGTGTCGTATTGATGCTCCATAACACTGAAGGCAACTCCTCTACCCAACAACCCGGCGTTTGCTATAAAGGAACCATAAGCAGGGGCTTTATCCCTTTCAGAATCTCCTGATTGGATCTCTCAGCTTGACCATTGGATTGAGGATGAGCTATAGAAGAAACATCAAGCCGGATGTGCTCTCGCTGACAAAACTCTTCCATAGCCCCTTGGGATAGATTAGTGCCATTGTCTGTGATAATACTGTGTGGAAAGCCGAAACAGAAGATTATTTTCTTCATGAACTGAACCGCCGTGACTGCATCACACTTACTCACAGGCTCTGCCTCAACCCATTTAGTGAACTTATCAACAACCATCAAGAGATGTGTCTTCTTATCCTTAGACCTTTTAAAAGGTCCCACCATGTCAAGCCCCCAGACTGCAAACGACCAAGTGATTGGAATCATCCGGAGCTCTTGAGCCGGCACATGCGCCCGTCGGGCGAATTTCTGACATCCGTCACATCTACTGACTAGATCCTCTGCATCAGCGTGAGCCGTCAGCCAGTAAAAACCGTGACGAAACGCCTTGTCCACCAATGATTTTGCCCCGGCGTGATGACCACAATCACCTTCATGGATCTCACGAAGGATTTCTTGACCTTCTTCAGGGGAAACACACCGTTGATATGCTCCGGAAACACTTTAATGAAATAACTCTCCATCCGAAATTGTCATGGACTTAGACCGCCGGGTTATCTGTCAAGCCAGGGTCTCATCCGCTGGCAATTCTCCCCGGGTCATGTAAGCCAAGAACGGCACCGTCCAATCTGGGATAACATGAAGAGCCGCCACCAACTGTGCCTCCGGGTCAGGAACAGCTAAATGTTCTTTTGTGGGCAACTTGACAGAGGGGTTATGCAAAACATCTAAAAAGGTGTTGGGTGGTATCGGCTTACGTTGAGACCCCAGCCGGCTTAAAGCATCAGCCGCTTCGTTTTTTGATGGTCAATGTGTTCCACCTGATAACCTTTAAAATATCCTGCAACAGCATCGACCTCTCAGCGATAAGCCTCCATGAGAGGGTCTTTGGAATCCCATTTGCCAGATACCTGCTGAGCCACTAAATCTGAATCACCAAGACATCTGACCCGGCTCAAGCTCATCTCCTTTGCCACTCGAAGACCATGGAGCAATGCTTCATACTCTGCTGCGTTGTTAGTGCACGGAAACATCAATCGTAACACATAACAAAATTTATCACCTCGTGGAGAAGTTAATACAACTCCAGCCCCCGAGCCCTCCAATTGCCTGGACCCATCAAAATGAATAGTCCAATATGTGTTGTCCAACTTTTCTTCTGGTATCTGCATCTCTGTCTAGTCATTAATGAAGTCAACCAGGGCTTGAGACTTAATCGCAGTGCATGGAACATACTTCAGCCCATGAGACCCAAGCTCAATTGCCCACTTGGCAACTCGCCCTGTAGCTTCTCTGTTTTGAATAATGTCTCCCAAAGGAGCAGAGCTAACCATAGTGATTGGATGTCCCTGAAAGTAATGCTTAAGCTTCCGGCTTGCCATGAACACCCCATAAACAAGCTTCTGCCAATGTGGATATCGTTGCTTAGACTCAATTAGCACTTCACTGACATAATAAACCGGCCGCTGAACCGGATGCTCCTTGCTAGCCTCCTTGCGCTCTACTACCATAGCCACACTAATGGCCCGTGAGTTGGGAGCTACATATAACAATAGCGGCTCTTTCTCAATTGGAGCAGCTAGGACCGGCGGCTCAGCCAATTGCACCTTCAGATCCTCAAAAGCGGCGTTCACAGCATCGCTCCAAACAAACACATCTGTTTTCTTCATCAACTGATACAGAGGCATAGCCTTTTCCCCTAACAGGCTTATGAACCGTCTCAAAGCAGCCACCCGACCCGCCAGTTGTTGAACATCATTGACGCAGGTTGGTTTAGCCAGGGATGTAATTGCCTTGATCTTCTCCGGGTTAGCTTCAATACCTCGGTTGGACACCAGAAAACCCAAAAGCTTGCCGGCTGGCACTGCAACACACTTGGCCGGGTTAAGCATCATCTTGTAAACCCGAAGATTATCAAAAGTCTCTTTCAAGTCTATGACCAAGGTTTCCTCTTCCCTGGACTTTACTACTATATCATCCACATAGGCATGAATATTGCGCCCAATTTGATCATGAAGACAATTGTGCACACACCGTTGGTAAGTCGCCTGAGCACTCTTGAGCCCAAAAGGCATAGACACATAACAGAAAGCCCCAAAAGGAGTTATAAATGCCGTCTTCTCTTGATCCTTGACTGCCATCTTAATCTGATGATACCCGGAGTAAGCATCTAAGAAACTCAACCGTGCGCAACCCGTCGTAGCATCAATGATCTGATCAATACAGGGAAGAGCAAAAGGATCAGGCGGACAGGCTTTGTTTAAATCTGTGTAATCCACACATACGCCAGGTGCCATTCTTCTTGAGCACGAGCACCGGGTTAGCTAACCATTCTGGGTGAAAGACCTCCACAATGAACCCGGCTGCCAAGAGCCGAGCCACCTCTTCTCCAATGGCCTTGCGCCTCTCTTCATTGAACCGCCGAAGAAACTATCTGACAGGCTTGAACTTTGGATCGATATTAAGAGTGTGCTCAGCGAGTTCCCTCGGGACACCCGGCATGTCTGAAGGTTTCCATGCAAAGATGTCCTGGTTCTCACGGATGAACTCGATGAGCACGCTTTCCTATTTCGGATCCAAGTTTGCGCTGATGATGAACTGTTTGGATGAATCGCCAGGCACAAAGTCAACCATCTTAGTGTCATCAGCTGATTTGAACTTCAACTCCGGCTCGTGCTCTGTGGTTGGTTTCTTTAATGACATCATGTCCGCCGGGTCAACATGATCTTTGTAGAATTTCAACTCCTCTGTAGCACAAACAGATTCAGCATACGCAACATCCCCTTCTTCACGTTCCAAGGCTATCTTCCGGCTCCCATGGACTGTAATGGTGCCCTTGTGACCCGGCATCTTGAGCTGCAAATATACGTAACACGGCCGAGCCATGAACTTGGCATAAGCCTTCCGCCCAAACAGAGCATGATATGGGCTCTTGATTTTAACCACCTCAAAGGTTAATTTTTCTGCTCTGGAGTCATACTCATCTCCAAAAGCTGCTTCCAACTCAATCTTACCAACTGGATATGCCGACTTACCAGGCACCACACCATGAAAAACAGTGTTGGGTTGTTTAAGATTTTTATCTGTCAATCCCATCCGGCGAAACGTCTCATAGTAAAGGATGTTGATGCTGCTGCCTCCATCCATGAGTACCTTAGTAAATTTGTATCCACCAACCTGAGGTGCCACTACTAACGCCAAGTGACCCGGAGTATCAACCCGGGGCGGGTGGTCCTCTCTACTCCATACAATGGGCTGCTCCGACCAACGTAAGTAACGTGGAACTGCCGGCTCAACAGCATTAACGGCCCTCTTGTAGAGCTTCTGGTCTCTTTTACATAAACTGGTAGTAAAGACATGATATTGTCCGCTACTCAACTGCTTCGGGTTGCTCTGATAGCTGGATTGCTGCTGCTGTTGATTCCCTTGGCCGTGTTGCTGATTATATCCCCCCTGGTGACCAGGATGACCATGAAAACCTCCTCCGCTTGAACCGGCGCCCGGGCCCTGAAAGCTGCCTGAGCCGCCACCCGGACCGTGACCCCCATCAAACGCGTTTGAATTTTTAAATGCCTTCATGATCGTACAATCCTTCCACAAGTGGGTAGCTGGCTTCTCCCTGGTGCCGTGTCTGGGACAAGGTTCATTCAACAGCTGCTCAAGGGTGGGGCCTGACCCGCCCGATCGAGGGGGCTGTCTGCCCTTGCTCCACTGATTACCACCCTGTGCATTAGTATTAGCAACAAACTCATCAGCCTTACACTTATTACCTCCTTGATTTGCCGGGTTATGCTGGTGACCCTTGCCATTGCCGTTCTTCTTTCCCTTTGTTGCCTTTTCCTCATCAGACACCGGGTCTTTAGTGGTATCAGAATCGGCATACTTGACAAGAGCCACCATCAACGTTCCCATGTCATTACAGTCTCGTTTAAGCCGCCCCAACTTCTGCTTCAGAGGCTCAAAACGACATTCTTCTCCAACATCAAAACTGTTGAGCCAGCGTCCATTTTATCAGACGAATGTATTATCTCCTTGACCCGGCGCACCCAATGAGTCGTAGATTCTCCATCCTCTTGCTTGCAATTGGTCAGGTCCACAATTGACATTGGCTGTTTACACCTGTCTTTAAAGTTCTGGATGAACCGTGCCTTCAACTCTGCCCATGAGCCGATGGAATTGGGTGGTAATTCTTTCAACCAGGTCCGAGCCGTTCCATCCAACATCATGGTAAAGTACTTGGCCATTGC
This sequence comes from Triticum dicoccoides, assembly GCF_002162155.2. Classification (NCBI taxonomy): domain Eukaryota; kingdom Viridiplantae; phylum Streptophyta; class Magnoliopsida; order Poales; family Poaceae; genus Triticum; species Triticum dicoccoides. The sequence continues at coordinate 220,950,532 of NC_041380.1, forward strand.
AGCATCACTAACCTCCAACAGCTCCATAGTCATCTCATAACAGCTCCGTGGAAGTCAGCCGTGTAGTTAGGTACCTTACGAGGTCCCTTGAAATCCTTGGGCAACCGTTCATTGCGTATGGCTGGGACTAGGCAAAGTACACCTCCGGTTCTTGTAACTACTCCTGCCTCAACCGAGGTTGCTGGATAAGCCGGAAAGGTTTGGTGAGCTGCCTGCTCTACTGCTATCTGAGCTGCCCGCTCCCCTCTTGACGAATCCTCTCCTGATCCACCAAGTTAAGGGATCCGGCTCGCACCGACTCATGCCTATATGGCCGGTTGTGGCGTTGAGCATTACTTGACATCTCTGCAGACTCCATATGCCTACTGTAACTCAGGCTCCGGCTTGGGTGAGGAGTTGAATGAATCCTATCTCGACTGTAGGAGTATGCGTCCTGCTGGGCCAAAGCTATCTGAAGCAGTTCTCTTACCCTCCGGGTCTCAATTGCTGCTGGCGAGTCGCCTTCCATTGGGAGAGCTGCCAAACGAGCCGATGCTGCAATGAGGTTCTCCATGGGGATGGAAAAGTGACCCGGGGGAGTTGCTATATAACGAGGAGGAGCTGTATTTATGCGTGGCAGCTCCATGGTGCGTGGCTCAACTGGTGCACCGGGCGTCGTGACTAGGTTTGCCTCTAGCGGGTTGCTCCCTCCAGCTCCGGGTGTATGGAACGGAATCCTTGGATCCAGCGTTAGAGGCAGACGCGACTGAGTTTTCTGACGTCTCCTTCTCATGACCTCGTTTGATGCATTAAGATCCACCGAGAGCCGGAAGGTTTCTCCTTGAAGCTGCTGAGCACGAGCATCCAAAGCTGCTCGCTCTGCTGCCATCCAGGTTTCCTCTGTGGCTAGATTTTCCTTAGCTTGCACCATCTCCTCCCGCACGCATGCCACTTCCACGTCATGCTGAGCTTTATCCACCGGCTCTACCGCAGCGGTCAACAGCGTCGTCAGCTTATCCATGAGGTCCATGAGAACCTGAGCCGGGGGGCGTGCTAGGTCTCCTGACCTAGCAGCTGCTGATCCGGCGGCCGCAGCTGTCGCTGCGGTGGAGTTCTACCCGGGCTGTGTCCCTGCCATGACGACTCCGGCCCAATTCGGCGGCTCAAGGGGGTCCGGAATACTGCTACCATCGGAACAGTCCCCGAGCATGTCGTCTTGTAGTTGGTACAATGAGTCCGTCTCACCTGTTCATGATGTAGTATCAGAGCAGATGGCTGTCTCCCCACCTTCCATCGACCCTTCGGAGTATTCACCGCCATGGATGCAGCCTACGAAGGCATGCTTCATGACAGATTGAATACGGATGGACCCGGCGCGTTGAGCCGTTTTGATGAGGTCGGTGTGGACATCCGACTCGGGGCCTGACTCGCCGATCCGGCCGATGAAAACGTGGATTCCGCCGTAGGGGACCCGGTACCTGTACTCGATTGAGCCGGCCTCGGGGCCCTAGCCTTCATCGTCAATGTAGATCTTGCCGCGACGACTCTTGGTCATCCGGCCCACAACGTATCCCTTGAGCCCTTCAAAGTTGCCCTTCAAGAACTCAAATCCACCGTGCGCTGGCCCCATGGTGGGCGCCAACTATCGTGGAATTGTCACGACAGATGTCCTAGTGAAAGGACTTAGTCATAGGGCCATCACAACTAGGAAGCTTAAAGGGGTTAATCGGGACAAAGGACACGAGAGGTTTTATACTAGTTCGGCTCCTTACGATGAAGGTAAAAGCCTACGTCTACTTGTGTTGGAATTGCTGGGGTTTCAATTACCAAGGGGCTTAACTTGCTGGCTTGGTTCTCGACTTGATCGTCTCTTCTCCTGAGCCGCCACCGGGTCGTCCCCTTATATACACAGGTCGACGCCTGGTGGTTTACAGAGTCCCGGCCGGCTCATAATCATGTACGGCTCGGTGACTTCCTTTACATGCCTTTCCTTACAAGTCTTTCCGCACATATGGCGGTTTATAGTAATGGGCCTTGAACCGGCTTGAGGCCTTTGGGCTTTCTATATATACTAATAAACTATCATCTTGACTGTATATTGGGCTTCTTATGTAACCCGCCATTAATGCTGACCCGGCCCCTCCTGGGCGGGTCTTAGCTGATAGTAATATCCCCAACATTAGGCCCCAGGTTGACTTTGAACTTTGTTCTTTGTCAATCTTCAATAGGCAGGATCCATCCTCTGTCTGAAAATTTCCTTAACCCGCCGTGACGTCATCTTTTTGAAACTCAAAAAACATTCATGACGTCATCTTTCAACGGATCTTTCATTTTAATGTCTTCCGAGAATCGAGGCATCTGTTCAATTGGATAATCATTATTGGGTCTCCTTGATTTTCGCGCCCGCCTGTTCGCGCATTACCTTATAAATAGGCATAACTTAAGTCTTTCTCATTCTCCTGTGTCATAAGAAGCCCAATATACCATGCTAAACTTCTTCGGATTGACAAAACAATCCAGCTGTGTCATATACAGATCCTCGGTTAAATTTCCATTAAGGAAAGCCACTTTGACATCCATATGCCATATCTCATAGTCGAAATACGCAACTATAGCAAGAATGATCCAAATTGGTTTAGGCATCGCTACCGGCGAGTAAGTCTCATCGTAGTCAACTCCTTGAACTTGTTGATAACCTTTAGCGACATGTCGAGCCTTATGGACTGTGACATTTCCATCCATACCAATTTTCTTCTTAAAGATCCACTTGCTCTCAATGGCTCGAATGCCATCTGGCAGATCAACGAAGTTCCAAACTTGATTATCATCCATGGACTTTAATTCGGATCTCATGGCTTCAAGCCATAAATCGGAATCAGGCTCTCTATCGCTTCCGCATATGTACTTGGCTCGTTGTTCTCCAAGAACAACACATTGTAGTCATGCATATTGCGTAATCTTTCCGACCTCCGTGGAAACAGCGTCGACTCCACCACGGGTTCCCTAAGTAATTCTGTTGTGACAGAATCACCTACTGGAACGTCCCCATGTGGTTCTCGAATTTCTTTGAGTCAGACCATCCTCCCACTAGCCTTCCGATTGAGAAACTCTTTCTCTAGGAAAACTCCATGTCGATTGACAAACACTTTGCCCTCTTCACGGTTGTAGAAGTAATTTCCCAAGGTTTCCCTGGGATATCCCACGCATATGCACTTGTCAGACTTGGGTGTGAGCTTGTCCGATTGGAGTCGCTTGAAATATGCTTCACATCCCCAAACTTTCGGAAAAGAGAAACTATGATTCTTCGTAGTCCATATCTCATATGGTGTCTTATCTACAGACTTAGATGGTGCCTTGTTTAGTGTGAAAGTTGCAGTTTCTAGTGCGCATCCCCAAAATGACAAGGCTAAATCCGACTGACTCATCATTGATCGGACCATGTCCAACAGGGTTCGATTTCTCCGCTCCGACACATCATTTCTCTATGGCGTACCCGAAGGAGTCAGTTGTGGTACTATTCCACGACTCTTCAGATGATCATCAAACTCCTGGCTAATATACACACCGCCACGGTCAGATCGTACAAGTTTGATTCTCTTGCCGAGTTGATTTTCCACTTCATTTTGAAACTCCTTGAACTTTTCAAAAGTTTCTCACTTCCGCCTCATTAATTAGACATATCCATATCTACTCAAGTCTTCAATAAAAGTCATGAAGTATTGGAAACCACCTCTGGCTGTCCTGCTCATTGGTCCACATTGATACGTCTCCAACGTATCTATAATTTTTGATTGCTCCATGCTATATTATCTACTGTTTTGGACTATATTGGGCTTTATTTTCCACTTGTATATTGTTTTTGGGACTAACCTATTAACCGGAGGCCCAGCCCAGAATTGCTGTTTTTTGCCTATTTCAGTGTTTCGAAGAAATGGAATATCAAACGAAGTCCAAACGGAATGAAACCTTCGAGAACATGATTTTCTCACCGAACGTGATCCAGGAGACTTGGACCCTACGCCAAGGCATCAGAGAGGCGGTCACGAGGGTGGGGGGCGCGCCCCCCCTAGGGCGCGCCCCCCCTAGGGCGCACCCCCTGCCTCGTGGGCCCCTCGATGGTCCACCGACGTACTCCTTCCTCCTATATATACCTACATACCCCCAAATGAACAGATACAGAGCCAAAAACCTAATTCCACCACCGCAACTTTCTGTATCCACGAGATCCCATCTTGGGGCCTGTTCCGGAGCTCCGCCGGAGAGGGCCGTCATCACGGAGGGCTTCTACATCATCATAGCCTCTCCGATGAAGTGTGAGTAGTTTACCTCAGACCTTCGGGTCCACAGTTAGTAGCTAGATGGCTTCTTCTCTCTTTTTGGATCTCGATACAAAGTTCTCCCCCTCTCCCGTGGAGATCTATTCGATGTAATCTCTTTTTGCGGTGTGTTTGTTCAGACCGATGAATTGTGGGTTTATGATCAAGTCTATCTATGAATAATATTTGAATCTTCTCTAAATTCTTTTATGTATGATTGGTTATCTTTGCAAGTCTCTTTGAATTATCCGTTTGGTTTGGCCAACTAGATTGGTAGTTCTTGCCATGGGAGAAGTGCTTAGCTTTGGGTTTGATCTTGCGGTGTCCTTTCCCAGTGACAGAAGGGGCAGCAAGGCACGTATTGTATTGTTGCCATCGAGGATAACAAGGTGGAGTTTATTTCATATTGCATGAATTTATCTCTCTACATCATGCCATCTTGCTTAAGGCGTTACTTTGTTTTTAACTTAATACTCTAGATGCATGCTGGATAGCGGTTGATGAGTGGAGTAATAGTAGTAGATGCAGAATCGTTTCGGTCTACTTGTCACGGACGTGATGCCTATATACATGATCATGCCTAGGTATTCTCATAACTATGCTCAATTCTGTCAATTGCTCAACAGTAATTTGTTCACTCATCGTAGAATACTTATGCTCTTGAGAGAAGCCACTAGTGAAACCTATGGCCCCGGGGTCTATTCTCATCATATCAATCTCCATCACTTTAATCATGCTTTGCTTTTTTACTTTGCCTTTACTTTTTTACTTTGCATCTCTATACCAAAAATACCAAAAATATTATATCTATCAGATCTCACTCTCATAAGTGACCGTGAAGGGATTGACAACCCCTAATCGCGTTGGTTGCGAGTAGCTATCGTTTTTTGCAGGTACGAGGGACTTGAGCGTGGCCTCCTACTGGATTGATACCTTGGTTCTCAAAAACTGAGGGAAATACTTACGCTACTCTGCTGCATCATCTCTTCCTCTTCGTGGAAATCCAACGCAAGCTCAAGATGTAGCAAGAATGATTTCTGGCGCCGTTGCCGGGGAGTCTACGCAAAAAGTCAACATACCAAGTACCCATCACAATCCCTATCTCTCGCATTACATTATTTGCCATTTGCCTCTCATTTTCCTCTCCCCACTTCACCCTTGCCGTTTTATTCGCCCTCTCTCTCTATCCTCCCTCTCTTTTCCGCTTGCCTTTTTGTTTGCCCGTGTGTTGGATTGCTTGTTTGTCGCGATGGCTCAAGATACTACCAAATTGTGTGACTTCACCAATACCAATAATAATGATTTCCTTAGCACTCCGATTGCTCCTCTTGCCAATACTGAATCTTGTGAAATCAATACTGCTTTGTTGAATCTTGTTATGAAAGATCAATTTGCCGGCCTTCCTAGTGAAGATGCCGCTACTCATCTGAATAGCTTCGTTGATTTATGTGATATGAAAAAGAAAAAAGATGTCAATAATGATGTCGTTAAATTAAAGCTATTTCCTTTTTCGCTTAGAGATCGTGCTAAAGCTTGGTTTTTGTCTTTGCCTAAAAATAGTATTGATTCTTGGAACAAGTGCAAAGATGCTTTTATCTCTAAGTATTTCCCTCCCGCTAAGATCATCTCTCTTGGAAACGATATTATGAACTTTAAGCAACTTGATCATGAACATGTTGCACAAGCTTGGGAGAGAATGAAATTAATGATATGTAATTGCCCTACTCATGGTTTGAATTTGTGGATGATTATACAAAATTTTTATGCCGGATTGAATTTTGCTTCTAGAAATCTTTTAGATTCGGCCGCGGGAGGTACTTTTATGGAAATCACTTTAGGAGATGCTACTAAACTCCTAGATAACATTATGGTTAATTATTCTCAATGGCATACTGAACGATCTTCTAATAAAAAAGTGCATGCGATAGAAGAAATCAATGTTTTGAGTGGAAAGATGGATGAGCTTATGAAATTATTTGCTGCTAAGAGTGTTTCTTCTGATCCTAATGATATGCCTTTGTCTACTTTGATTGGGAATAACAATGAATCTATGGATGTGAATTTTGTTGGTAGGAATAATTTTGGTAACAACGCTTATAGAGGGAACTTTAATCCTAGGCCATATCCTATTAATACTTCTAATAATTATGGGAATTCCTACAACAACTCTTATGGAAATTATAACAAGATGCCCTCTTAATTTGAGAATAGTGTTAAAGAGTTTATGAATTCACAAAAGAATTTTAATGCTTTGCTTGAAGAAAAATTGCTTAAAGTTGATGATTTGGCTAGGAACGTTGATAGAATTTCTCTTGAGATTGATTCTTTAAAGCTTAGATCTATTCCTCCTAAGCATGATATCAATGAGTCTCTCAAAGCCATGAGAATTTCCATTGATGAGTGCAAGGAAAGAACCGCTAGTATGCGTGCTTCCAAAGATGCCTTTATTAAAGCGTGTTCTTCCAATTCCTATGAAAATCCAGATGAAGATCTAAAAGTTATTGATGTGTCTCCTATTAAATATTTGTTTTGCAATATGAATCTTGATGAAACTGAATATGATCTTCCTTTACCTAGAAGGCGTTCTAAAAATTCGGAGTATTTAGATCTTTATGATGAAATTGATGAAAGTGGGATTGAAAGAAATAAAAATCTAGATGTTGCTAAACCCACTATATTGGACTTCAAGGAATTTAATTATGAAAGTTGCTCTTTGATTGATTGTAATTCCTTGTTGCAATCCGTGCTAAATTCTCCACATGCTTATAGTCAACATAAAGCCTTCACCGAACATATTGTTGATGCCTTGATGCAATCTTATGAAGAAAAACTTGAGTTGAAAGTTTCTATCCCTAGAAAACTCTATGATGAGTGGGAACCAACTATTAAAATTAAAATTAAAGATCATGAGTTTTATGCTTTGTGTGATTTGGGTGCTAGTGTCTCTACTATTCCCAAGACTTTGTGTGAGTTGCTAGATTTCCGTAATTTTGATGATTGCTCTCGAAACTTGCATCTTGCGGATTCTACTATTCAGAAACCTATGGGAAGAAGTAATAATGTTCTTATTGTTGCAAATAGGAATTATGTGCCCGTAGATTTCATTGTTCTTGATATAGATTGCAATCCTTCTTGCCCTATTATTCTTGGTAGACCTTTCCTTAGAACGGTTGGTGCGATTATTGATATGAAGGAAGGGAATATTAGATTTCAATTTCCATTAAAAAAGGGCATGGAACACTTTCCTAGAAAGAAAATAAAATTGACATATGAAACTATCATAAGAGCCACTTATGGATTGCCTACTAAAGATGGCAATACCTAGATCTATCCTCGCTTTTATGCCTAGCTAGGGGCGTTAAACGATAGCGCTTGTTGGGAGGCAACCCAATTTTATTTTTGTTCCTTGCTTTTTGCTCCTGTTTAGTAATAAATAAATTATTTACCCTCTGTTTTGGTTGTGTTTTTTGTGTTTAATTAGTGTTTGTGCCGAGTAGAACCGTTGGGAAGACTTGGGGAAAGTCTTGTTGAACTTGTAACACCCTCGATGCGGCTATATCTCCTACGTGTCGAAGCACGACTTAGAGGCATAACCGCATTGAAAGCAATGTCGCAAGTAAGGTAATCTTCACAACAACCCATGTAAATAGATAATAGGGGAAAAGGTACATGGTTGGCTTACACTCGCCATGTCACACAAATACATGAATAACATTACAATCATCGAATACACTCATGGTCCGACTACGGTATCAAAATAAAAAAGATCAACCCCAACATGCGACACGGTCCCAATCGCCCCAACTGGGCACCACTACTGATCATCAGGGAAAGACACATAGTAACGGCGTGAGTCTTCGTCGAACTCCCACTTGAGCTCAAGCGCATCATCTGGAACGGTATCGTCGGTCCCTGCATCTGGTTTGGAAGGTAATCTGTGAGTCAAGGGGACTCAGCAATCTCGCACCCTCGCGATCAAGACTATTTAAGCTTATAGGTAAGGCAAGGTAATATGTGGAGCTGCAGCAAGCGACTAGCATATATGGTGGCTAACCTATTCGCAAAAGAGAGCGAGAAGAGAAGGCAAAGCACGAACGAAGAACTATGATCAAGAAGTGATCCTATAACAACCTACGTCAAGCATTACTCCAACACCGTGTTCACTTCCTGGACTCCGCCGAGAAGAGACCATCATGGTTACACACGCGGTTGATTCATTTTAATTAAGTTCAGTTTCATGTTATCTACAATCGGACATTAACAAATTCCCATCTACCCATAACCGCGGGCACGGCTTTCGAAAGTTCAAATCCCTACAGGGGAGTCCCAACTTAGCCCATCACAAGCTCTCACGGTCAACGAAGGATATTCCTTCTCCCGAGACATTCCGATCAGACTCGGTATCCCGGTTCTACAAGACATCCTCGACAATGGTAAAACAAGTCCAGCAACACCGCCCGAATGTGCCGACAAATCCCGATAGGAGCTGCACATATCTCGTTCTCAGGGCACACTCAGATTGTCCAAACTTCCAGTAGGCCAGCCCAAAGTTGCCCCTGGTGGCCACCGGCGGCTGACGGGGTGGACCAACACTCAGAGGAACACTGACCCCGGGGGGGGGGGGGGTTAAATAAGATGACCCTTGGGCTCCGGAAACCCAAGGGGAAAAAGGCTAGGTGGCAAATGGTAAAACCAAGGTTGGGCATTGCTGGAGGAGTTTTATTCAAGGCGAACTGTCAAGGGGTTCCCATTATCACCCAACCGCGTAAGGAACGCAAAATCTGGGAACATAACACCAATATGACGGAAACTAGGGCGGCAAGAGTGGAACAAAACACTAGGCAAAAGGCCGAGCCTTCCACCCTTGACCAAGTATATAGATGCATTAAGATAACAAGATAATATGGTGATATCCCAACAATAAACAATGTTCCAACAAGGAACGATCTCCAATCTTCACCTGCAACTAGCAATGCTATAAGAGGGGCTGAGCAAAGCGGTAACATAGCCAATCAATGGTTTGCTAGGACATGGTGGGTTAGAGGTTTGACATGGCAATTTGGGAGACATGATAAGCAAGTGGTAGGTATCGTAGCATAGGCATAGCCAAAGAGCGAGCATCTAGCAAGCAAACATAGAAGTGATTTCGAGGGTATGATCATCTTGCCTGGAAAGTTGTCAGAGTTGACTTGATCCTCGTAAGCAAACTCAACGGGCTCCTCGTTAGCGAACTCTTCTCCCTGCTCTACCAAAACAAGACAAACAAGCAAAAGGAACACAATCAACCACGTGCAAAGCTCGAACAACATGATGCAAACATGGTATGCTATGCGAGATGCGATATGTGATGCATATGCAAGATTTGACAAGGAATGATTGAACCTGGCCTCAACATGGAAATCCAAGAGTGCCACTGGAAAGGTGAGGTGATTTCGGTTGAAATTGATATAAAGATCACCGGAATCGGATGCACGGTTTGGAAATGGCAAGCAAAACAAATAACAATTGCAAGCATGTGAACATGGCAAAAACATAATCAGATCTCAGACTTAGTGAAAAACTGGAGCATGCAAATCTATTAACGAGTAGGCATGTTTACGAGCTCGATGCACTCACTACAAAGCATGGAATGACAAACTAAGCATACACCCATCAAGAATACATATCATAGAAGCTATACATGGCAAGAACAACAACATAGCATGCACGGATCAATAACAACATCCCCGGCAAAATCGCTAACAAGTCAACAATCTGACAGGATTCATGAAATAGCAAAAGTAGAGCTCGATTGACTCAAGATAGGGTGCTCCATAATTGCAAAAAAGACATGGATGGATAGAGCACCACAATATTAACAAATCATCCTTACTGATCATCCTCAAAAGAGGCACTGATCACTAGGAAACAACATGAACATATGGCATATTGACAAAATCAGATCAAGGACTTAGAGAAATTCTAAGTCCCTGAAATCAACATTAACGAATGCACCACTTTGCAAGCTTGTTCTAGTCACCACACATATCACACAAATACATGGTAAGCACCTCTGTAAAGATGGCATGGCATATAACAAAACTCATGTAGAACTCAGGAGCATATCATGCACACATTAATCATGGCAAAAATGACAAATAGCTATTTGATGAAACAGATGTGACAATTTAACCACATAGCCCTCTCCCAATAGCATTTCGGGCATCAAGATGAGCTCAAATGAAAATGATGCGATGAGATGAAATGATGTACTCTCTGAGGCGACATTTCGATATGCTACACATGCAAATCGGAGCTACGGATGCGGAGTTACGACATGATGAAAAACACAAATAAATTAGGGTTTCGGGGGAAAGTCAACCCTTCGGATTTAGATCTAAGATCCGGCCCGGTCCATTGTAGTGCTGCACGTGGACCGAGGATGACCATCGTCGGAGAAGAAGCGGCCGGTGGGGGCGTGGTTGCCGGAGAGAGGGACTGGCCGGGCGGTGGAGTTGCGGTTGCGGCGGAGGTACTCGGGCGGCGCGGGGCGACGTGGACGGCCGGAGGTCGCCGGGCGACGATGGGCAGTGGCGGTCGCCGGCGATGGCATGCGGCGGCGCCGGCCGGTAAAGGGCGGCGCGCGGCGTCGGGCGTGAGGGAGAGGCGCCGACCCACGGCGGCGGAGGGAGTGGGCCGCGGGGGCCGGCTCCGGGCCTGGCGGGCCTCGGGCGGTTGCAGCGAAGCGGTCCTGCCCCGGGACAGGTGTCACGCGCTGGTTCGTCCGGCGGAGCGGGCGGACGTGTCCGGCCGGCCGGGTTTTATCCGGGGGCGCGAGGAGAGGGAGGGGTCTAGGGTTTCGTCCGAATTTGGAATGGGAGGGCCTTTTGATAGGTAGGAGGAGCTAGGAGGCTCCAAATTGAGCACGGTTTTCGGCCACGCGATCGTGATCGAACGCTCTAGATGATGGAGAGAGTTTAGGTGGGTTTTGAGCCAAATTGGAAGGGTGTTGGGATGCAACACACACGAGGCCTTCTCGGTCCCTCGGTTAACCGTTGGAGTATCAAACGAAGTCCAAATGGCACGAAACTTGACAGGTGGTCTACCGGTAGTAAACCAAGTCCGCGTGACAAGTCTCGGTCCAATCCGGAAATGTTTAACCCCGACACACGAAAAGAGGTAGAAAGAGCCACCGGAGGAGATAGGAGCGCCGGAATGCAAAACGGACAACGGGGAAAATGCTCGGATGCATGAGACGAACACGTATGCAAATGCAATGCACATGATGACATGATATGAGATGCATGACAAAGGCAACAACACACGAAGACAAAAACGCGAACCCGAGGAAATAAAATAACTTAGTGCCGGAAACGACAAGAGTTGGAGTACATATAAGGTAAATTACATCCGGGGTGTTACAACACTCCACCACTACGAAAGGATCTCGCCCCAAGATCTAGGACTGGAAAAATGCCGGGTACTCAGAATGGAGGTGATCCTCGCGTTCCCAAGTGGCTTCACGGTCGGAATGGTGTGACCACTTGACTTTGAGGAATTTGATTGACTTATTGCGACTCTTGCGTTCAGTCTCTTCAAGAATAGCCACGGGGTGCTCACGATAAGAAATGTCTTCTTGGAGATCAATGTCTTTGAAGTTGACGGTGCGGTCAGGAGTCTTGAAGCACTTGCGGAGCTGAGAGACATGGAACACGTCATGCACGTTTGCAAAGTTTGAAGGAAGCTTGAGTTGATAGGCGAGATCGCCTCTCTTGCTGACGATCTTGAAAGGACCCACGTATCTAGGGGCAAGCTTCCCTTTGATACCGAAGCGACGAGTACCTTTCATTGGAGAGACGCGGAGGTAAACATGGTCTCCGATCTCGAAAGCCAAATCACGATGCTTACTATCATAGTAGCTCTTCTGGCGCGATTGCGCTGCTTTGAGATTATCACGAATGACTTTGCACATCTCCTCTGCCTCAGAGATCAAGTCATTTCCAAGAAGTTGACGTTCACCGGTCTCTGACCAGTTAAGAGGAGTACGACACTTCCTGCCATAGAGAATTTCAAATGGGGCCTTGCCCGAACTTGCTTGAAAACTGTTGTTGTAGGAGAATTCAGCATATGGAAGACAATCTTCCCACTTCATACCGAAGGAGATAACGCAAGCCCTGAGCATATCTTCAAGAATCTGATTGACACGCTCGACTTGACCGCTAGTTTGAGGATAGAAAGTTGTGCTGAAGCGGATGTTGGTGCCCATGGCCTTCTGAAAAGAATCCCAAAACTTGGAGGTAAAGATGTTGCCACGGTCTGAAGAGATCAATTGTGGAATACCGTGCAGAGAAACAATCCGAGAGGTATAAACCTCCGCCAATTGAGCTGCAGTGATAGACTCTTTGATAGGCAGAAAGTGAGCCACTTTAGTGAGTTTGTCGATGACAACGAATATAGCATAATTGCCACGCTTGGACTTTGGAAACCCAGTCACGAAGTCCATCTCAACATGGTCAAACTTCCATTCTGGAATGGCAAGAGGTTGGAGGAGACCAGCTGGCCGTTGGTGTTCTGCCATCACTCTTCTGCAGACATCACATTCATTCACGAACTGAGCAATGTCGCGCTTCATTCGAGTCCACCAATAAGCCTGCTTGAGGTCTTGATACATCTTCGTACTCCCAAGGTGGATGGAGAGGAGTAAATTGTGAGCCTCGTTCATAATAACTTTACGAAGGTCACCTTTAGGCACAACAATGCGATCCTCGAAGAAGAGAGTATCCTTGTCATCATTGTGATAGCACTTGTACTTGGGTTGACTCTTGGCAATCCCAATCTTCACCTTCTTCACCATAACATCAAGAAGTTGAGCCTCGCGAATTTGATCTTCCAAAGTAGGAGAGACTTCAAGGTTGGCGAGGAAACCTTGAGGAATAGCCTGCAGATTGAGTTTGCATAAAGCTTCACAAAGCTCGGGTTGGTAAGGCTTGAGAATCAGACTGTTGCAGTAAGCCTTCCTGCTCAATGCGTCAGCAATCACATTGGCCTTGCCTGGAGTATACTCGATACTCGGATTATACTCTTGAATCATTTCGACCCAACGAGTCTGCCTAAGGTTGAGATTAGGCTGAGTGAAGATGTACTTGAGACTCTTGTGGTCAGTGAAGATGTCCACTTTTCTTCCCAATAAGAGATGTCTCCAAGTCAAAAGAGCATGCACAACTACCGCCAACTCGAGGTCATGAGTGGGGTAGTTCTTCTCGTTGGGCTTCAACTGGCGAGTGGTATAAGCCACAACTTTCTTCTCTTGCATCAACACTGCACCAAGACCTTGAAGAGAGGCATCGCAGAAGACCTCGAACGGTTTGGATTCATCAGGGGGAGTCAGAACTGGAGCAGTGACCAATTTCTCTTTCAAAGTGTTGAAAGCGATGTCACATTCCGGAGACCAAACGTACTTGACGTGCTTCTGGAGAAGGTTTGAAAGAGGCTTCGCGATCTTTGAAAAGTTCTCAATGAACCTTCGACAGTAGCTTGCGAGACCAAGGAAGCTGCGGAGTTGCTTCACGTTCTGAGGTGGTTCCCAATTCACAATTGCAGACACCTTCTCAGGATTCACCGCTATGCCCTTGGCAGAGATGATATGCCCAAGATAGAGAACCTCATCGAGCCAAAACTTGCACTTTGAGAACTTGACGTAGAACTGATGTTCCCTGAGCTTATCGAGCACCAAACGTAAGTGCTTGGCATGATCTTCCTTGTTCTTCAAAAAGACCAGAATGTCATCGAGGTAGACCAAGACAAAGTCATTTGTGTAGGCGTTGAAGATGAAGTTCATCATGCGAGAGAAAGTCGGAGGAGCGTTGACGAGGCCTAAAGACATGACAATGTATTCATATGAACCATAGCTTGTTCTGAAAGCCATCTTGGGAATATCTTGTTCATGGATTCGAATCTGGTGATAGCCCATGCGGAGATCAAGCTTGGAGAATACTTGAGCACCTTTGAGTTGTTCGAACAGCTCGTTGATGTTGGGAAGTGGGTACTTGTTCTTGATAGTCTTCTTGTTCAATGGACGATAGTCAACACAAAGTCGGTCCGTTCCATCCTTCTTCTTCACAAAAAGAACTCCACAACCCCATGGAGAAGAACTAGGTCAGATGAGACCCATTCGCTCTTGAACATCGAGTTGCTTCTTCAGCTCCTTCAACTCTTCAGGTCCAAGCTTGTAAGGACATTTGCAAACCGGTTCCGTGCCAGGCTCAAGATCGATGATGAATTCAACTGGCCGGTGCGGAGGCATTCCTAGAAGCTCTTCTGGAAAGACGTCTTGATATTCGCAAACGACTGGAATTTGAGAGATGGCATCCGGTTCACCCTTCTCATTGAGAGAAAATAGACGGATGGTATTATCCCGAGCGGCAAAGACAATTCCATCCTCAGACGAATGAGTCAATTGAATCTGCCTAGCTGCACAATCAAGCTGAGCCTTGTGCTTAGAAAGCCAGTCCATTCCGAGAAAAAGATCAATATCCGAGTTACCAAGGACCATTGGAGAAGCCAGAAACTTGAAATCACCCATCATGATAGAAATATCCGGAATCTCGTAGTTTGTGAGCAAACATTTACCCGGTGAGACAACTGCTAACGGTTTATGCAAAACTTGAGAAGACAACTCATGCTTAGATGCAAAAGGTCTCGAGATGAAACAATGCGATGCACCAGTGTCAAAAAGTACTTTTGTAGGAACATCATTAACAGGAAGGTTACCCATGATGACATCTGACGAGTCCTCCGCCTGAGCTACATTCATCAAGTTGACCTTGGCGTGCTTGGGGTTATGCTTGACCACAACTGTACTTACCGATCTCACGGGAGGAGGAGGAGGGAGACGCCTCTGATTGAAGCATTTGTTGGCATAGTGACCCTTCTGTTGGCACTTGTTGCACGTGACCTCTGAAAGCGGACGGTGATACGGAGCACTCGATCTTGGAGCTTGAGACGAAGTCTTGTTCTAGAAGCCAGGGTTGGGTGGGTGGGAAGATCCACTACCACCTTTGCTCTTCTGCTGATAAGGCTGATGGAACGGAGGAGGAAGCCAATACTTCTGCTGCTTAGCCACTTGAGATGAGGAAGAAGGAGTAGCATCTCTGACTCGCTTCTTGGAAGCATCGCACTTCAGTTGAGTAGTCTCTTGCTTCATTGCCATGTTGTAAAACTCATCGTACCTCAAGGGCTCAAAGAGGATAAGAGCTAGCTGGATTTCTTCTCTGAGACCACCCCTGAACTGGTATATTATGATCTTCTCGTCAGGGACGTCCTGCTTAGCAAAACGGGCAAGCTTCTGAAACATCTTGTTGCACTCGTAGACAGACATAGAGCCTTGCTTCAGGTTGTGGAATTCCTCACGCTTGCTTTCAACCACGCTCTGAGGAATATGATGAGCTTTGAAGTCTTGACGGAATTCATCCCAGGTAATCACATGGCCTCCTCTGGAATCTTTGTACTGCTGAAACCATTTTGCAGCTTGGTCTTTGAGTTGGAAGGAAGTGAACTTGACAAAGTCCTCAGGCCTGGCGTTACTGCACTCAAAATGCTTGCATATATCCACGAGCCAATCATCAGCGTCAGTTGCCTCAACACAATTGCTGAAGGTATTTGGCTGGTTACCAAGGAACTTGTTGAGTGTAGCAAAGTGATTCTGATTGTTGCCTTGCCCCTGGTTCGCTTGGTTGCACTCTTGAAGAAGTTGCATGATCAGCTGCGTGTTTGCATTGGTAGCGGCCATCACAGCTTGCCATGCCTCCGGAGGTGGAGGTGGTGGTGGCGGATCAGGATTCGGAGTCGTGCGCGTAGGAGGAGCCATCCTGAAGAGGTTGACATCCATTAGCACATTGATAGACAAATATTGAAGCTGAATCAAACGAGTTGAAATTGCAACATATAGTCTTCACATCCGAACAAAATGAACGAATGCATTCCAATTGAAATGGTCACATATCCATAAATTGAGAAGCACCTTAGAATTTAGGTAGAAGAATAAAACCAAAAGGTACGGAACAAGAACGAATACTCAGTAAGGATCACCCAATCTCAAACCAAATATCCGCGGAAGAAGAACTAGAGCTACAAGAATTCCCACCTATGAAACTCCCGAACCTTTCCGGTTATGCAATCAGGTGTTGGGGATACAGGGGAAGCATAATATCTCACCCAAATCTAGCAAATCCTACATCCAGCTGTATCCATCCTTCAACACATAACCGAGAAAAACTTCGCAAATCGTCTACCTCAACCTTCGAAAAGCATCCGTTATACAAGTTATGGCAATACTCCCGAACTCCCACCCCAGTACTGGGTAGCGTCGAGGTTATCTCACCAACAACTGCATACAAGAGATTTTCGATGTCGGCGAACCTAAACTCAGGTATTCCAGAATCGCAACGATAAAATTGTGACGACAACACCTCGGAGCTCAACTCCCTGGGACACTGCCACAACCCCTAAATGATAGGAGGCACCAAGAACAATGTTCTCGTCACAAATCGATCGGAATGATTCCAAGATACCCGCGTGATCCTAATTTTTTTCTGAAATTTGAGAAGAGAAGAGTCAAAACTCTACGTCAAGATGCCTTACCAGAGCGATGAAGGGACTGGGGAGTAAAAAGAATTCCTAAACTCTCCAATATATAATTCCTAAATGACTCAAAACATTTTTTCTAGACTCAACAACGCCAGCTATTCGATCAAGCATGGGGGCTCCTAAGGTCGGGAAAGGCTCTGATTACCAACTTGTAACGCCCTCGATGCGGCTATATCTCCTACGTGTTGAAGCACGACTTAGAGGCATAACCGCATTGAAAGCAATGTCGCAAGTAAGGTAATCTTCACAACAACCCATGTAAATAGATAATAGGGGAAAAGGTACATGGTTGGCTTACACTCGCCACATCACACAAATACATGAATAACATTACAATCATCCAATACACTCATGGTCCAACTACGGTACCAAAATAAAAAAGAACAACCCCAACATGCGACACGGTCCCAATCGCCCCAACTGGGCACCACTACTGATCATCAGGGAAAGACACATAGTAACGACGTCAGTCTTCGTCGAACTCCCACTTGAGCTCAAGTGCATCATCTGGAACGGTATCATCGGTCCCTGCATCTGGATTGGAAGGTAATCTGTGAGTCACGGGGACTCAGCAATCTCGCACCCTCGCGATCAAGACTATTTAAGCTTATAGGTAAGGCAAGGTAATATGTGGAGCTGCAGCAAGCGACTAGCATATATGGTGGCTAACCTGTTCGCAAAAGAGAGCGAGAAGAGAAGGCAAAGCACGAACGAAGAACTATGATCAAGAAGTGATCCTATAACAACCTACGTCAAGCATTACTCCAACACCGTGTTCACTTCCCGGAATCCGCCGAGAAGAGACCATCACGGTTACACACGCGGTTGATTCATTTTAATTAAGTTCAGTTTCATGTTATCTACAACCGGACATTAACAAATTCCCATCTGCCCATAATCGCGGGCACGGCTTTTGAAAGTTCAAATCCCTGCAGGGGAGTCCCAACTTAGCCCATCACAAGCTCTCATGGTCAACGAAGGATATTCCTTCTCCCAAGACATTCCAATCAGACTCGGTATCCCGGTTCTACAAGACATCCTCGACAATGGTAAAACAAGTCCAACAACACCGCCCGAATGTGCCGACAAATCCCGATAGGAGCTGCACATATCTCGTTCTCAGGGCACACTCAGATTGTCCAAACTTCCGGTAGGCCAGCCCAGAGTTGCCCCTGGTGGCCACCGGCGGCTGACGGGGTGGACCAACAGTCAGAGGAGCACTGGCCCCGGGGGGGGGGGTTAAATAAGATGACCCTTGGGCTCCGGAAACCTAAGGGGAAAAAGGCTAGGTGGAAAATGGTAAAACCAAGGTTGGGCATTGCTGGAGGAGTTTTATTCAAGGTGGACTGTCAAGGGGTTCTCATTATCACCCAACCGCGTAAGGAACGCAAAATCCGGGAACATAACACCGATATGACGGAAACTAGGGCGGCAAGAGTGGAACAAAACACTAGGCGAAAGGCCGAGCCTTCCACCCTTTACCAATCATATAGATACATTAAGATAACAAGATAATATGGTGATATCCCAACAATAAACAATGTTCCAACAAGGAACGATCTCCAATCTTCACCTGCAACTAGCAATGCTATAAGAGGGGCTGAGCAAAGCGGTAACATAGCCAATCAACGGTTCGCTAGGACATGGTGGGTTAGAGGTTTGACATGGCAATTTGGGAGGCATGATAAGCAAGTGGTAGGTATCGTAGCATAGGCATGGCCAAAGAGCAAGCATCTAGCAAGCAAAGATAGAAGTGATTTCCAGGGTATGATCATCTTGCCTGCAAAGTTGTCAGAGTTGACTTGATCCTCGTAAGCAAACTCAACGGGCTCCTCGTTAGCGAACTCTTCTCCCTGCTCTACCCAAACAAGACAAACAAGCAAAAGGAACACAATCAACCACGTGCAAAGCTCGAACAACATGATGCAAACATGGTATGCTATGCGGGATGCGATATGTGATGCATATGCAAGATTTGACAAGGAATGATTGAACCTGGCCTCAACATGGAAATCCAAGAGTGCCACTAGAAAGGTGAGGTGATTTCGGTTGAAATCGATATAAAGATCACCGGAATCGGATGCACGGTTTGAAAATGGCAAGCAAAACAAATATGGCACCGGTCTGCGATAAACAGCAAGTAGCCATCTAAATGCATCAAGCTAAATATGCTACAGCACCCAAACATGACAACGAAATACATGGAAGGGATCCATTCATGATGCTTGACAAAAGATGAACACTGAGCTACGGCTAATTCATCCATTAACAGGTTCAAACAAGCATGGCAAAAATGCAAACGATAACAGGTTTCAGACTTAGTGAAATTTACACAAGTCTGGAATTTAACATCAGGTAGCACACTTTGGACCATGAAAACTATCTGCTACAGGAACTTAACATGGCAAAGCAAGGCATGGCATGAAGCTACTCAAAGCACTTAAGAAAAGCCCCTTAGTGACCTTGAGCCAAAAGGGGTCGGAAAATACAATTGCAAGCATGTGAACATGGCAAAAACATAATTAGATCTCAGACTTAGTGAAAAACTGGAGTGTTGGTCCAACCTGTCAGCAGCCGGTGGCCACCAGGGGCAACTCTGGGTTGGCCTACCGGAATCTTGGACAATCCGGTGTGCCCTGAGAATGAGATATGTGCAGCTCCTATCGGGATTTGTCGGCACATTCGGGTGGCTTTGCTGGTCTTGTTTTACCATTGTCGAAACGTCTTGTAACCGGGATTCCGAGTATGATCGGGTCGTCCTGGGAGAAGGAGTATCCTTCGTTGACCGTGAGAGCTTGTGATGGGCTAAGTTGGGACACCCCTGCAGAGTTTTGAACTTTCGAAAGTCGTGCCCGCGGTTATGGGCAGATGGGAATTTGTTAATATCCGGTTGTAGAAAACTTGACACTTAACTTAATTAAAATGAATCAACATCGTGTGTAACTGTGATGGTCTCTTTTCGGCGGAGTCCGGGAAGAGAACACGGTCTCGTGTTATGCTTGAACGTAAGTAGTTTCAGGATCACTTCTTGATCTTTATAGCTTCTCCCCCATGCTTTGCTTCTCTTCTCGCTCTCATTGCGTAAGGTAGCCACCATATATGCTAGTGCTTGCTGCAGCTCCACCTCACTACCTTTCCTACCCCTTCAGCTTAAGTAGTCTTGATCGCGAGGGTGTGAGATTGCTGAGTCCCCGTGACTCATAGATTACTTCCAAAACCAGATGCAGGTGCCGATGATGCCAGTACAAGGGATGCGACCGAACTCAATTGGGAGTTCGACAAGGATTCATGACGTTACTATGTTTCCTTTCCAGACGATCAGTAGTGGAGCCCAGTTGGGGCGATCGGGGATCTTTTGCATTTGGGGTTGTCTTTATTTTGGTTCCGTAGTCGGACCTTGATTGTATTCTGGATGATGTAATGCTATATTTATGTATTGTGTGAAGTGGCGATTGTAAGCCAACTCTTTATCCCTTTCTTATTCAGTACATGGGATGTGTAAAGATTACCCCTCTTGTGACATGCCTACAATGCGGTTATGCCTCTAAGTCATGCTCCGACACGTGGGAGATATAGCCGCATCGTGGGTGTTACAACGGTAGTTCGAGATGATCGTCCCATAGCTATCCGAAAGAGAACCCATAATTGTATCTGTGAACAAATCGTCCCCAAGTGGGAAGCCCAACCGATCCAAAGCTTGCATGTACCCGATCATCTTCATCACATGCGGGCTCAGTGGATCACCCTCTCTCAGCTTACAATCCATCAAGGATCGCCAGACATCGAACCTTTTGGTCCTAGCCTACATTTGAAACATGCTGTTGAGGTTCTCGATCATATCGAAAGCCTCAATATTTTTGAACTACTGGTGCAGATCGGGATCCATAGAAGCCAACATGAGACCGCTGATCTCATTTGATTCATCAACGCGTTTCTGGTAGGTATTTCTGGTTGTGGCATTAGCATCAGGTTCCTCTGGAAGTGGATTCTCTAGAGCTTATTCCTTTTTCTCATGCCTAAGAACAATTCTCAGGTTTCTATACAAGGTGGTAAAGTTTGTTCCATTCAATTTATCATTTTCCAGGATTGATTTCAACACAAAAGGGGTAACTTGAGCAGGTGGTGCCATTGATCTACAACAGAAATATGCAAAAACACTAAGACATGTATTCATGAAGAGTAATTCATATTAATCATTTTAATAAGATCATTACTCCCACAAAAATCAACGTCCCTTGGTTGACACTGAGTGATTCAAGATCCAAGATCAACATGTCAACTAGTGAGCTTTTGCATCACCGCTAGAAGACAAGATCACTCGGTAAGCAACTCTTGCTAATCATATCTTCATATGACTCTTGTTGTTGGGGACATCTCATGCCACGCCAACTCCTATGCCTCGTGGCCCAAAACTGTTTTGATAGCCATGACAAGTCAACCAATGCTTAGCGTGTAAGTGTCCGACACGAACCCATCACCTCAAGGAGATCTAGTGGCACCCTAATTTTATAGGCCCACCACTAAATATACTTGACATGTGAAGGTGCAGCAGTTGGGGAGGCATTTATACTTGACATTCTTTGAGCGATCACCCTACTTAAAACATCTACCATGCAAAAGAAGGGTGCAAAAAAGGGATAAACTTTCACAGGCAGTTTATATATGTGTGATATGGTATGGCCCTTTTCACAGCACATGGTGATCTCCATCTCCACGTGCGCGGTCTGCCCATGGTGATCTCCATCTACATGCATGGTTGTCCTCATGGTGATTTCCATATCCACGCCATTGTGTCAACCTCCAAGTGTTACATAAGATACTATGCTATTACAAACTAATAGCTACTGAAAGTAAATTACATTACATGTCTTCTCATGTTGACACGCAGGTCATAAATACAATAATGGCACAACCATATGGCTCCTGCCGGTTGCCGCACTCATGACACACAGGTCATGAAACAATAACGTACAAGCAACATTCATGGGCTATACCAAATCACAGTCATTCCCTGCAAAAACGAGTCAGACGTTCTACCGCCGAAGATAAAACCCCCTAAAACTCTATTTTCCAAGCGGATTTTCGCCTAGCCACAGGCACAAAAATCTCATTTTGAATTTTGCTGCTAATCCAACTTTTTGTGAGCTTCAGTTTGACAGGTCGTGGAGCAAAAATAGATTTCGTCCGCAAAAGTTACAACCATTTTACTCCAACAGATTTCAGCACTACAGAAATCACATTTCCACGGTGTTGATCTATGCTCTGATTCGATCAATCTCATTGATCTTCGTGTGCTGCATCCAGATTTACGTTCCACTGTCTACCCGATGGCAGAAACCGACCGGTAGGGGTAACTCGTGTCATGACCTCTGCGTCATGATCACGGAAACAAGATCATGAAACCAACCTTCAACACTGACGTGTGCGACTGATCTCATCGACCCGCACCTGAACCGATCTACATATCTCATATGCATATCAACGAATCTATCAACACAAAACGGAGGCTCTGATACCACTGTTGGAACATGCGGTACGCTACGCTAGCGCCGAATACAATTTTTCTACCGCGCACCCAAGATCATGCTGCTGGAAATAGATTACGAGATCGGGTTTACACTAGACGCACAGTCACCGCAGCGGAAATAGAGTTGTTGATGCGTGTAGTCGATCTCTCAGCCCGTCTCCTCCTCGCATTACCGATCTCCTGTGAACAGCAAAGACCCACGAACGGTGATCTCCAGCGAACGCACCTTGCGGTTCCCTTGAATGGTCCGTCCGAGCACCGCAGATGCGATGCCTCCATGGTATCCACATGTACGGGGAGCAGCGTGATACGTCTCCAACGTATCTATAATTTTTGATTGCTCCATGCTATATTATCTACTGTTTTGGACATTATTGGGCTTTATTATCCACTTTTATATTATTTTCGTGACTAACCTATTAACCGGAGGCCCAGCCGAGAATTGCTGTTTTTTGCCTATTTCAGAGTTTCGCAGAAAAGGAATATCAAACGGAGTCCAAACGGAATGAAACCTTCAGGAACGTGATTTTCGGAAGGAACATGATCCAGGAGACTTGGACCCTATGTCAAGAAATAAAGGAGGAAGACACGAGGTAGGGGGTGCGCCTACCCCCCAGGCGCGCCCTCCACCCTCGTGGGCCCCCTGTTGCTCCACCCACGTACTCCTTCCTCCTATATATACCTACGTACCCCCAAACGATCAGATACGGAGCCAAAACCCTAATTCCACCGCCGTAACTTCCTCTATCCACGAGATCCCATCTTGGGGCCTGTTTTGGAGCTCCGTCAGAGGGGACATCCATCACGGAGGGCTTCTACATCAACACCATAGCCTCTCTGATGAAGTGTGAGTAGTTTACCTCAGACCTTCGGGTCCATAGTTATTAGCTAGATGGTTTCTTCTCTCTTTTTGGATCTCAATACAATGTTCTCCCCCTCTCTTGTGGAGATCTATTCGATGTAATCTTCTTTTTGCGGTGTGTTTGTTGAGACCGATGAATTGTGGGTTTATGATCAAGATTATCTATGAACAATATTTGAATCTTCTCTCAATTCTTTTATGTATGATTGGTTATCTTTGCAAGTCTCTTCAAATTATCAGTTTGGTTTGGCCTACTAGATTGATCTTTCTTGCAATGGGAGAAGTGCTTAGCTTTGGGTTCAATCTTGCGGTGTCCTTTCCCAGTGACAGTAGGGGCACCAAGGCACGTATTGTATTGTTGCCATCGAGGATAACAAGATGGTTTTTTTTATCATATTGCATGAATTTATCCCTCTACATCATGTCATCTTGCTTAAGGCGTTACTCTGTTTTCATGAACTTAATGCTCTAGATGCATGCTGGATAGCGGTCGATGAGTGGAGTAATAGTAGTAGATGCAGGTAGGAGTCAGTCTACTTGTCTCGGACGTGATGCCTATATACATGATCATACCTAGATATTCTCATAACTATGCTTAATTATGTCAATTGCTCAACAGTAATTCGTTCACCCACCGTAAAATACTTATGCTCTTGAGAGAAGCCACTAGTGAAACCTATGGCCCCCGGGTCTATCTTCATCATATTAATCTTCCAATACTTAGTTATTTCCTTTGCTTTTTCCTTTGCTTTTATTTTACTTTGCATCTTTATCACAAAAATACCAAAAATATTATCTTATCATATCTATCAGATCTCACTCTCGTAAGTGACCGTAAAGGGATTGACAACCCCTTATCACGTTGGTTGCGAGGAGTTATTTGTTTTGTGCAGGTACTAGGGACTTGCGTCCAGCCTCCTACTGGATTGATACCTTGGTTCTCAAAAACTGAGGGAAATACTTACGCTACTTTGCTGCATCATCTTTTCCTCTTCAAGGAAATCCAACACAGTGCTCAAGAGGTAGCAAGAATATTTCTGGCGCCATTGCCGGGGAGGTTCGTGCAAGTCAAGATTTGACTCCCAACAACGAGCCATTTCTGGCGCCGTTGCCGGGGAGTCTACGCAAAAGTCAACATACCAAGTACCCATCACAACCCTTATCTCCCGCATTACATTATTTGCCATTTGCCTCTCGTTTTCCTCTCCCCCACTTCACCCTTGCCGTTTTATTCGCCATCTCTCTTTATCCTCCCTCTCTTTCTCTATTTGCAGCTTTTTGCCCGCTTGCTTTTTGTTTGCTTGTGTGTTGGATTGCTTGTTTGTCACAATGGCTCTACCTAGATTTGGTGATCTTCACCTTAAAAGGTTAGAAGAGATCGAAAGCAACGTCAGGAGTTTTATGATTTTGCAATTTGAGCAAAATAATTTCTTCAGAAACGAGCTTAAGGAACAGAAAAGTTTTATGAGTTTTATGAATAAAGAGCTCGATGATATGTCTAAATAATTTGATGGTTTAAGATCCCAAATTGCTCATCTTGAGAAATTGACTGCTGAAATTTCGGATAAGCAGGCTACCTTAGTTAATAGGATGGTCGCTAAACCAGATTTTTATGAAAATAAAGATGAAGATCTAAAAGTTATTGATGTGTCCCCTATTAAATCTTTGTTTTGCAATATGAATCTTGATAATGATGGGACTGAATATGATCCACCTTTACTTAGAAGGTGTTCCAAAATTCGGAGTTTTTATATCTTGATGCTAAATTTGATGAAAGTGGGATTGAAGAAATTAAAACCCTAGATGTTGCTAAACCCGCTATTTTGGATTCAAGGAATTTAATTATGAAAATTGCTCTTTGATTGATTGTATTTCCTTGTTGCAATCCGTGCTAAATTCTCCTCATGCTTATAGTCAAAATAAAGCGTTTACTAAACATATCGTTGATGCCTTGATGCAATCTTATGAAGAAAAACTTGAGTTGGAAGTTTCTATCCCTAGAAAACTTTATGATGAGTGGGAACCAACTATTAAAATTAAGATTAAAGATCATGAGTTCTATGCTTTATGTGATTTGGGGTGCTAGTGTTTCCACGATTCCAAAGACTTTGTGTGATTTGTTAGGTTTCCGTGATTTTGATGATTGCTCTTTAAACTTGCACCTTGCGGATTCCACTATTAAGAAACCAATGGGAAGAATCAATGATATTCTTATTGTCGCAAATAGGAATTATGTGCCCGTAGATTTTATTGTTCTTGACATAGATTGCAATCCTTCATGTCCTATTATTCTTGGTAGACCTTTCCTTAGAACGATTGGTGCAATTATTGATATGAAGGAAGGAAATATTAGATTCCAATTTCCGTTAAGGAAAGGCATGGAACACTTTCCTAGAAAGAAAATTAAATTACCTTATGAATCTATTATGATAGCCACTTATGGATTGCCTACCAAAGATGGCAATACCTAGATCTATCCTTGCTTTTTATGCCTAGCTAGGGGCGTTAAACGATAGCGCTTGTTGGGAGGCAACCCAATTTTATTTTTATTCCTTGCTTTTTGCTCCTGTTTATTAATAAATAATTTACCTAGCCTCTGTTTGGTTGTGCTTTTTGTGTTCATAATTAGTGTTTGTGCCAAGTAGAACCGTTGGGAAGACTTGGGAAAGTCTTGATATCTTGCTGTAAAAAACAGAAACTTTAGCGCTCACGAGAACTGCTTCCATTTTTATTTGGAAAGTTCTATTTAGTTAATTCTTTTCGAAGATGATTAATAGATAAATTTCTCACGTCCAGCAATTTATTTTAGAATTTTTGGGGTTCCATATCTTTCGCTAGTTACAAATTACTACATACTGTTCTGTTTTTGACAGATTCCGTTTTTCGTGTGTTGTTTGCTTATTTTGATGAATCTATGGCTAGTAAAATAGTTTATAAATCATAGAGAAGTTGGAATACAGTAGGTTTAACTCCAATATAAATAAAGAATGAGTTCATTACAGTACCTTGAATTGGTCTTTTGTTTTCTTTCGCTAACAGAGCTCACGAGATTTTCTACTTTAAGTTTTGTGTTGTGAAGTTTTCAAGTTTTGGGTAAAGATTTGATGGATTATGGAACAAGGAGTGGCAAGAGCCTAAGCTTGGGGATTCCCATGGCACCCCCAAGGTAATCTAAGGACACCTAAAAGCCAAAGCTTGGGGATGCCCCGGAAGGCAACCCCTCTTTTGTCTACTTCTATCGGTAACTTTACTTGGAGCTATATTTTTATTCACCACATGATATGTGTTTTGCTTGGAGTGTCTTGTATGATTTGAGTCTTTGCTTTTTAGTTTACCAGAATAATCCTTGCTGTACACACCTTTTCAGAGAGCTATACATGATTTGGAATTTGTTAGAATACTCTATGTGCTTCACTTATATCTTTTGAGTTACATAGTTTTGCTCTAGTACTTCACTTATATCTTTTAGAGCACGGTGGTGGATTTGTTTTGTAGAAACTATTGATCTCTCATGCTTCACTTAGATTATTTTTAGAGTCTTAAATAGCATGGTAATTTTCTTAAATAATCCTAATATGCTAGGTATTCAAGATTAGTAAAAAAATTCTTATGAGTGTTTTGAATACTAAGAGAAGTTTGATGCTTGATGATTGTTTTGAGATATGGAGGTAATAATATCAAAGTCGTGATAGTTGAGTAGTTGTGAATTTGAGAAATTCTTGTGTTGAAGTTTGCAAGTCCCATAGCATGCACGTATGGTAAACGTTATGTAACAAATTTGAAACATGAGGTGTTCTTTGATTGTCCTCCTTATGAGTGGCGGTCGGGGACGAGCGATGGTCTTTTCCTACCAATCTATCCCCCTAGGAGCATGCACGTAATGCTTGATTTTTGATAACGTGTAGATTTTTGCAATAAGTATGTGAGTTCTTTATGACTAATGTTGAGTCCATGGATTATACACACTCTCACCCTTCCATCATTGCTAGCCTCTTCGGTACCGAGCATTGCCCTTTCTCACATTGAGAGTTGGTGCAAACTTCGCAGGTGCATCCAAAC
This sequence comes from Triticum dicoccoides, assembly GCF_002162155.2. Classification (NCBI taxonomy): domain Eukaryota; kingdom Viridiplantae; phylum Streptophyta; class Magnoliopsida; order Poales; family Poaceae; genus Triticum; species Triticum dicoccoides. The sequence goes on from NC_041380.1 coordinate 220,977,899, forward strand.
CCCGTGATATGATACGCTCTTCACACATAAACCTCCTTATATCTTCCTCAAAACAGCCACCATACCTACCTATTATGACATTTCCATAGCCATTTCGAGATATATTGCCATACAACTTTCCACCATTCCGTTATGATGACACATTCATCATTGTCATATTGCTTAGCATGAACATGTAGTTGACATAGTATTTGTGGCAAAGCCACCGTGCATAATTCTTTCATACATGTCACTCTTGGTTCATTACATATCCCGGTACACCGCTGGAGGCATTCATATAGAGTCATCTTTTGTTCTAGCATCGAGTTGTAATCATTGAGTTGTAAATAAATAGAAGTGTGATGATCATCATTTTCTAGAGCATTGTCCCAAGTGAGGAATTAAAAAAAAGAGAGAAAGGCCATAAAAAGAAGAAGAGAAGGCCCAAAAAAAGAGAGAAAAAGAGAGAAGGGACAATGCTACTATCCTTTGCCACACTTATGCTTCAAAGTAGCACCATAATCTTCATGATAGAGAGTCTTTTGTTTTGTCACTTTCATATACTAGTGGGAATTTTTCATTATAGAACTTGGCTTATATATTCCAACAATGGGCCTCCTCAAGTGACCTAGGTCTTCGTGAGCAAGCAAGTTGGATGCACACCCACTTAGTTTCTTTTGTTGAGCTTTCATACATTTATAGCTCCAGTGCATTCGTTGCATGGCAATCCCTACTCCTTGCATTAACATCAATCGATGGACATTTCCATAGCCCATTGATTAGCCTCGTTGATGTGAGACCTTCTCCTTTTTTGTCTTCTCCACATAACCCCCATCATCATATTCTATTCCACCCATAGTGCTATGTCCATGGCTCGCGCTCATATATTGCGTGAAAGTTTATAGGTTTGAGATTACTAAAGTATGAAACAATTGCTTGGCTTGTCATCGTGGTTGTGCATGATGAGAGCATTCTTGTGTGACGAAAATGGAGCCTGACTAAACTATATGATTTTGTAGGGATGAACTTTCTTTGGCCATGTTATTTTGAGAAGACATAACTGCTTAGTTAGTATGCTTGAATTATTATTATTTTTATGTCAATATGAACTTTTATCTTGAATCTTTCGGATCTGAATATTCATACCACAATTAAGAAGAATTACATTAAAATTATGCCAAGTAGCACTCCACATCAAAAATTCTGTTTTTATCATTTACCTACTCGAGGACGAGCATGGATTAAGCTTGGGGATGCTTGATACGTCTCCAACGTATCTATAATTTTTGATTGCTCCATGCTATATTATCTACTGTTTTGGACATTATTGGGCTTTATTATCCACTTTTATATTATTTTTGGGACTAACCTAATAACCGGAGGCCCAGCCCAGAATTGCTGTTTTTTGCCTATTTCAGAGTTTCGCAGAAAAGGAATATCAAACGGAGTCCAAACAGAATGAAACCTTCGGGAACGTGATTTTCGGAACGAACATGATCCAGGAGACTTGGACCCTATGTCAAGAAATAAAGGAGGAAGCCATGAGGTAGGGGGGCGCGCCTACCCCCTAGGCGCGCCCTCCACCCTCGTGGGCCCCCTGTTGCTCCACTAACGTACTCCTTCCTCCTATATACACCTACGTACCCCCAAACGATCAGATATGGAGCCAAAACCCTAATTCCACCACCGTAACTTTCTGTATCCACGAGATCCCATCTTGGGGCCTGTTCCGGAGCTCCACCGGAGGGGGCATCCATCACGGAGGGCTTCTACATCAACACCATAGCCTCTCCGATGAAGTGTGAGTAGTTTACCTCAGACCTTCGGGTCCATAGTTATTAGCTAGATGGCTTCTTCTCTCTTTTTGGATCTCAATACAATGGTCTCCCCCTATCTTGTGGAGATCTATTTGATGTAATCTTCTTTTTGCGGTGTGTTTGTTGAGACCGATGAATTGTGGGTTTATGATCAAGATTATCTATGAACAATATTTGAATCTTCTCTCAATTCTTTTATGTGTGATTTGTTATCTTTCCAAGTCTCTTGGAATTATCAGTTTGGTTTGGCCTACTAGATTGATCTTTCTTGCAATGGGAGAAGTGCTTAGCTTTGGGTTCAATCTTGCGGTGTCCTTTCCCAGTGACAGTAGGGGCAGCAAGGCACATATTGTATTGTTGCCATCGAGGATAACAAGATGGGGTTTTTATCATATTGCATGAATTTATCCCTCTACATCATGTCATCTTGCTTAAGGCTTTACTCTATTTTCATGAACTTAATACTCTAGATGCATGCTGGATAGCGGTTGATGAGTGGAGTAATAGTAGTAGATGCAGGCAGGAGTCGGTCTACTTGTCTCGGACGTGGTGCCTATATACATGATCATAGCTAGATATTCTCATAACTATGTTCAATTCTGTCAATTGCTCAACAGTAATTCGTTCACCCACCGTAAAATACTTATGCTCTTGAGAGAAGCCACTAGTGAAACCTATGGCCTCCGGGTCTATCTTCATCATATTAATCTTCCAATACTTAGTTATTTCCTTTGCTTTTATTTTACTTTGCATCTTTATCACAAAAATACCAAAAATATTATCTTATCATATGTATCAGACCTCACTCTCGTAAGTGACCATGAAGGGATTGACAACCCCTTATCGCGTTGGTTGCGAGGAGTTATTTGTTTTGTGCAGGTACTAGGGACTTGCGTGCAACCTCCTACTGGATTGATACCTTGGTTCTCAAAAACTGAGGGAAATAGTTACGCTACTTTGCTGCATCATCCTTTCCTCTTCAAGGAAATCCAACGCAGTGCTCAAGAGGTAGCACAGTGTCGAGTTTACTAGAGTCAACAATCTAGTTCACATAGCCATGTGATCAATAATCTAGTCCGCTCGCGTGGCATGAGCGTGGGGAGTGGCGGCGGCTGTCCAAGGTGAGAAAAGATCAACCCTAAGCGGTGCGCCCACTCCCCTTTATATAGACCTCCGAGGTGGGCTCAACACTTGAGCCCACTAGGAGTCCACATCCATTTTCCACTTAGATCCAATCTGAATGGGTTGTAGCCCCTTAAGTGTGCGACCCTATAGGTTCATGTACACATGGACATGACCAGAGTCTATAGTTGGTAGCGGCTCATGAAGGAAATATTCCCTAAAGGCAATAATAATGTTGTTATTTTGTATTTCCTTATTCATGATAAAGGTTTATTATTCATGCTAGAATTGTATTGATTGGAAACTTAAATACATGTGTGAATACATAAACAAATACCGTGTCCCCAGTAAGCCTCTACTAGACTAGCTCATTGATCAAAGATGGTTAAGGTTTCCTAACCATAGACATGTGTTGTCATTTGATAATGGGATCACATCATTAGGAGAATGATGTGATGGACAAGCACCATCCGTTAGCTTAGCATATTGACCGTTCAGTTTATTGCCTTTGATTTCTTCATGTCAAATACATATTCCTCCGACTATGAGATTATGCAACTCTCGGATACCAGAGGAATACCTTGTGTGCTATCAAACGTCACAACATAATTGGGTGATCATAAAGATGCTCTACAGGTATCTCTGAAGGTGTTTGTTGAGTTGGCATAGATTGAGATTAGGATTTGTCACTCCGACTATCGGACAGGTATCTCTAGGCCCTCTCGGTAATACACATCATAAGAAGCCTTGCAAGCAAAGTGACTAATCAGTTAGTTACAGGATGATCTATTATAGAACAAGTAAGTAGACTTGCCAGTAACGAGATTGAAGTAGGTATGAAGATCCCGATGATCGAATCTCGGGCAAGTAACATACCGATGGACAAAGGGAATTACGTATGTTGTCATAACGGTTCAACCGATAAAGATCTTCGTAGAATATGTAGGAGCCAATATAGGCATCCAGGTTCCGCAATTGGTTATTGACCGGAGAGGTGTCTCGATCATGTCTACATAGTTCTTGAACCCGTAGGGTCCGCACGCTTAACGTTCGTTGACGATATAATGTTATATGAGTTATATGATTTGGTGACTAAATGTTGCTCGGAGTCCTGGATGAGATCACGGACGTGGAGAGGAGTCTCTAAATGGTTGAGAGGTAAAGATTAATATATAGGACGATGGTATTCGGACACCGAAAGAGTTTTGAGATGCACCGGGTAGTCATTGGGTCACCGAAGGGGTTCCAGACACCCCCCAGTAGGTATATGGGCTTAATGATCCAAGGAGCGTACAGACCAGCCCTCAAGGGGCTGGTGCACCCCTCCCCCTAGCCGTACAGCCCTAGGGAAGGAACGGGGGAGGACCAGCCCCTCCTGCCTTCCCCTTCTCTTGGGAGAAAGGAAGGGGGGGCACCTCCCCTGCCTTCCCCCCGCACCTATATATGGAAGGGGGGCGGGCGGCTTGGGAGAGACCCCAAGTAGGATTCCTCCTACTTGGGCGCCCCCCTTGGCTGCTCCTCCCTCCCTCCCACCTATATATATGTGGGAGGGGGGCGCCTAGCACATAGCAGTTTACACCCCCGGTCATATTTTCTTAGCGCTTAGGCGAAGCCCTGCAGAGACCACTTCACCATCACTGTCACCACACCGTCGTGCTACAGGAACTCATCCATTACCTCGACGTCTTGATGGATCAGGAAGATGGAGGACGTCATCGAGCTGAACGTGGAGGTGTTGTACGTTCGGTGCTCGATCGGTTGGAACGTGAAGAAGTTCGACTACATCAACCGCGTTGTCAAATGCTTCCGCTTATGGTCTACGAGTGTACGTAGACACACTCTCCCCTCTGTTGCTATGGATCTCCTTGATAGATCTTGAGTGTGCATAGATTTTTTTTGTTTTACATGCAACGTTTCCCAACAGTGGCATCCGAGCCAGGTCTATGCATAGATGATATGCACGAGTAGAACACAAAGAGTTGTGGGTGGTGATAGTCATACTGCTTACCACCAATGTCTTATTTTGATTTGGCGGTATTGTGGGATGAAGCGGCCCGGACCAACCTTACATGTCCACGCACATGAGACCGGTTCCACTGACAGACATGCAACTAGTTTTGCATATAGGTGGCTGGCGGGTGTTTGTTTCTCCTACTTTAGTTGAATTGAATTTGACTACGGCCGGTCCTTGAAGAAGATTAAAACATCAAACTTGATGAAACACCATTGTGGTTTTTGCCATAGGTAAGAATGGTTCTTGCTAGAAGCCCGTAGCAGCCACGTAAAACTTGCAACAACAAAGTAGAGGACGTCTAACTTGTTTTTGCAGGGCATGTTGTGATGTGATATGGTCAAGATATGATGTGATATATGTTGATGTATGAGATGGTCATGTTTTGTAATATTGACAACCAACAGGAGCCTTAGGGTTGTCTCTTTATTGTATGAAGTGCAAGCGCCATGTAATTGTTTTACTTTATCGCTATGCGTTAGCAATAATTGTTGAAGCAATAGTTCTCGAGATGACCCCAACGCAACAATGGAGATCAAGGTGTCGAGCTGGTGACGATGGAGATCATGACGATGCTTTGGAGATGGAGATCAAAAGCATAAGATGATGATGGCCATATCATGTCACATATTTTGATTGCATGTGATGTTTATCCTTTGTGCATCTTATTTTGCTTAGAACGACGGTAGCATTATAAGATGATCCCTTCACTAAATTGCAAGATAAAAGTGTTCTCCCCGAGTATGCACCATTGCCAAAGTTTGTTGTTTAGAAGCACCACGTGATGATCGGGTGTGATAGACTCTATGTTCACGTACAATAGGTGTAACACAGTTTTGCACATGCAGAATACTTGGGTTAAACTTGATGAGCCGGGTATGTACATACATGGTCTCGGAACACTGGAGACCGAAAGGTCGAATGTGAGTCATATAGTAGATATGATCAACATAGAGATGTTCACCATTGATGACTACCCCATCTTGCGTGATGATCGGACATGGGTTAGTTGATTTGGATCATGTATCACTTAGATAACTTGATGGATGTTAATTTAAGTGGGAGTTCATTAGTAATTGGATTAATAGAACTTAAATTTATCATGAACTTAGTCTTAGTAGTTTTTGCATAATTATGTCGTAGATCAATAGCTCACGATGTAGCTCCCCTATTTTTGATATGTTCCTAGAGAAAACTAAGTTGAAAGATGATAGTAGCAGTGATCCGGACTGGGTCTGTGTTATGAGGTTTATCCTCATTGCTGCACAAAAGAATTATTTCCTTGATGCACCGCTAGGTGATAGACCTGTTGCAGGAGCAGATGCAGACATTATGAATGTTTGACAAGCTCAATATGACGACTACTTGATAGTCTAGTGCGCCATGCTTTACGGCTTAGAACCGGGACTTCAAAAACGTATTGAACGCCACGGAGCATATGAGATGTTCCAAGAGCTGAAATTGGTATTTCAGGGTCATGCCCGTGTTGAGAGGTATGAGACCTCTGACAAATACTTTGCCTACAAGATGGAGGAGAATAGGTCAGCCAATGAGCGTGTGCTCAGAATGTCTGGGTACTACAATCGCTTGAATCAAGTGGGAGTTAATCTTCCAGATAAGATAGTGATTGACATAGTTCTCTAGTCACTATCACCAAGCTACTAGAACTTCGTGATGAACTATAATATGCAAGGGATGATGAAAACGATTCCCAAGTTTTTCGCGATGTTGAAATCGATGAAGGTAGAAATCAAGAAAGAGCATCAAGTGTTGATGGTTAACAAGACCACTAGTTTCAAGAAAAAGGGCAAGGGAAAGAAAGGGAACTTCAAGAAGAATGGCAAGCAATTTGTCGCTCCCATGAAGAAGCCCAAAGCTAGACCCAAGCCTGAAATTGGGTGCTTCTACTGCAAATGAAATGGTCACTGGAAGCGGAACTGCCCCAAATACTTGGCGGATAAGAAGGATGGCAAAGTGAACAAAACTATATTTGATATACATGTTATTGATGTGTACCTTACTAGTGTTCGTAGTAGCCCCTGGGTATTCAAGAATGGTTCATTTTCTAAGATTAGTAACTTGAAACAGGAGTTGCAGAATAAACAGAGACTAGTTAAGGGCGAGGTGACGATGTGTGTTGGAAATGATTCCAAGCTTGATATGATCACCATCACACACTTCCTCTACCTTCCGGATTAGTGTTGAACCTAAATAAATGTTATTTGGTGTTTGCGTTGGGCATGAATATGATTAGATCATGTTTATTGCAATACTGTTATTCATTTAAGTTAGAATAATTGTTATTTTGTTTACATGAATAAAACCTTCTATGGTCATACACCCAATGTGAATGGTTTATTGAATCTCGATCGTAGTGATACACATATTCATAATATTGATGCCAAATGATGCAAAATTGATAATGATACTGCAACATACTTGTGGCACTGCCGTTTAGGTCATATTGGTGTAAATCGCATGAAGAAACTCCATGCGGATGGACTTTTGGAATCACATGATTATGAATCATTTGATACTTGTGAACCATGCCTCATTGGCAAGATGACTAAAACCCCGTTGTCTGGAACAATGGAGCGAGCTAATGACTTATTGGAAATAATACATACCGATGTATGCGGTTCGATGAGTGTTGAGGCACGCGGCGGGTATCGTTATTTTCTGACCTTCACAGATGATTTAAGTAGGTATGGGTATATCTACTTAATGAAACACAAGTTTGAAACATTTGAAAAGTTCAAAGAATTTCAGAGTGAAGTGGAGAATCATCATAACAAGAAAATAAAGTTTCTACGATCTGATCGCGGAGGCGAATATTTGAGTTACGAGTTTGGCCTTCATTTAAAACAATGTGGAATTGTTTCACAACTCATGCCACCTGGAACACCACATCGTAATGGTGTGTGCGAACATCGTAACCGTACTTTATTAGATATTGTGCATTTTATGATGTCTCTTACCGATTTACTACTATCGTTTTGGGGTTATGCATTAGAGACAACCGCATTCATGTTAAATAGGGCACCGTCTAAGTCCGTTGAGACGATACCGTATGAACTGTGGTTTGGCAAGAAACCTAACTTGTCGTTTCTTAAAGTTTGGGTTTACACTTATGTCAAAAGGCTTCAGCCTGATAAGCTCGAACCCAAATCGGCGAAGTGCGTCTTCATAGGATACCCTAAGGAAATAATTGGGTACACCTTCTACCACAGATCCAAAGGCAAGATCTTTGTTGCCAAGAATGAATCCTTTCTAGAGAAGGAGTTTCTCTCGAAAGAATTGAGTGGGAGGAAAGTAGAACTTGATGAGGTAATTGTACCTTCTCTCGAATTGGAGGGCAACACATCACATAAAAATGTTTAATTGATGCCTACACCAAGTAGAGAGGAAGCAAATGATGATGATCACGAAACTTCAGATCAAGTTACTACTGAACCCCGTAGGTCGACTAGAGCATGATCCGCACCAAAGTGGTACGGTAATCCTGTCCTAGAAGTCATGTTACTAGACCAAGGCGAACCTACAAACTATGAAGAAGCTATGATGAGCCCAGATTCTGACAGATGTCTTGAGGCCATGAAATCTGAGATAGGATCCACGTATGAGAACAGAGTGTAGACTTTGGTGGACTTGCCCGATGATCGGCAAGCCATAGAGAATAAATGGATATTCAAGAAGAAGACTGACGCTGATGGTAATGTTACTGTCTACAAAGCATGACTTGTCGCAAAATGTTTTCGACAAGTTCAAGGTGTTGACTACGATGAGACTTTCTCACCCGTAGCGATGCTTAAGTCCGTCCAAATCATGTTAGCAATTGCCGCATTTTATGATTATGAAATCTGGCAAATGGATGTCAAAACTGCATTCCTTAATGAATATATTAAAGAAGAGTTGTATATGATGCAACCATAAGGTTTTCTTGATCCTAAAAGTGCTAACAAAGTGTTCAAACTCCAGCGATCCATCTATGGACTGGTGCAAGCATCTCGGAGTTGGAATATACGCTTTGATGAGGTGATCAAAGCATATGGTTTTATATAGACTTACGGTGAAGCCTGTATTTACAAGAAAGTGAGTGGGAGTTCCGTAGCATTTCTGATATTATATGTGGATGACATATTGTTGATTGGAAATGATCTAGAATTTCTGGATGGCATAAATGGATACTTGAATAAGAATTTTTCAATGAAAGACCTCGGTGAAGCTGCTTATATATTGGGCACCAAGATCTATAAAAATAGATCAAGACGCTTAATATGACTTTCGCAAAGCACATACCTTGACAAAAGTTTTGAAGAAGTTCAAAATAGATTAGTCAGAGAAGGAGTTCTAGCCTGTATTGTAAGGTGTGAAGTTGAGAGTAAAAGTCAAAGCCCAACCACGGAAGAAGATAGAGAAAGAATCAAAGTCATTCCCTATGCCTCAGCCATAGGTTCTATAAAGTATGCCATACTGTGTACCAGACCTATTGTCTACCTTGCCATGAGTTTGGCAAGGGGGTCCATTAGTGATCCAGGAGTAGATCACTGGACAGCGGTCAAAATTATCCTTAGTTACCTAAGAGGACTAAGGAAATATTTCTCGGTTATGGAGGTGATAAAGATTTCATCATAAAGGGTTACATCGATGCAAGCTGTAACACCGATTCAGATGACTCCTAGTCTCAATCTGGATACGTATTGAAAGTGGGAGCAATTGGCGAGAGTAGCTCCATGCATAGACATAGAAACTTGCAAAATACATACGGATCTGAATGTGGCAGACCCATTAACTAAATTTCTCTCACAAGCAAAACATGATCACACTCTAGTAAACTCTTTGGGTGTTAATCACATGGCGATGTGAACTAGATTGTTGACTCTAAACTCTTTGGGTGTTGATCACATGGCGATGTGAACTAGATTGTTGTCTCTAGTAAACTCTTTGGGTGTTGATCACATGGCGATGTGAACTATGGGTGTTAATCACATGGCGATGTGAACTTGATTATAGATTCTAGTGCAAGTGGGAGACTGAAGGAAATATGCCATAGAGGCAATAATAAAGTTGTTATTTTATATTTCCTTATTCATGATAAAGGTTTATTATTCCTGCTAGAATTATAAGTTGATCGGAAACTTAAATACATGTGCGAATACATAAAAAAATATCTTGTCCCTAGTAAGCCTCTACTAGACTAGCTCGTTGATCAAAGATGGTTAAGGTTTCCTAACCATAGACATGTGTTGTCATTTGATAACGGGATCACATCATTAGGAGAATGATGTGATGGACAAGACCCATACGTTAGCTTAGCATATTGATCGTTCAATTTATTGCTATTGCTTTCTTCATGTCAAATACATATTCCTCCGACTATGAGATTATGCAACTCCCGGATACTGGAGGAATACCTTGTGTGCTATCAAACATCACGACGTAACTAGGTGATCATAAATATGCTCTATAGGTATCTCCGAAGGTGTTTGTTGAGTTGGCATAGATTGAGATTAGGATTTTTCACTCCGAGTATCGGAGAGGTATCTCTGGGCCCTCCGGTAATACACATCATAAGAAGCCTTGCAAGCAAAGTGACTAATGAGTTAGTTACAGGATGATGTATTACAGAACGAAGGCTCGAACCCATAGTCGATCCTACTTTCGATAGGACCAGTTGACAAGTGAATCCAATTTTTCCCATTATTTGACTATCCATAATAGTGCGCAAAGAAAGCCCGGAGGAAGAGTGGCCTTGAGTTTCTCCGGGTTTATTAATTTGCAAATTCTTCCTCAGCTAGTTAAAAAATGTAAAGAGACTTGTCGGTAACGAGATTGAACTAGGTATGAATATACCGACGATCAAATCTCAGGCAAGTAACATACCGATGGACAAAGGGAATTACGTATGTTGTCATAATGGTTCAACCGATAAAGATCTTCGTAGAATATGTAGGAGCCAATATGGGCATCCAGGTTCTGCTATTGTTTATTGAATAGAGAGGTGTCTCGGTCATGTCTACATAGTTCTCGAACTCATAGGGTCCGCAGACTTAACGTTCGTTGATGATATAGTGTTATATGAGTTATATGATTTGGTGACCAGATGTTGTTTGGATTCCCGGATGAGATCACGGACATGATGAGGAGTATCTAAATGGCCGGGAGGTAAATATTGATATATAGGATGATGGTTTTCGGACACCGAAAGAGTTTCGGGATGCACCGGGTAGTCATCGGGTCACAAGAATGGGTTCCAGACACCCCCCGGTAGGTATATGGGCTTAATGGTCCAAGGAGGGGACAGACCAACCCACAGGGGCTGGTCCACCCCTCTTCCTGGCCGGCAAACCCTAGGGAAGGAAAGGAGGAGGGCTAGCCCCTCATGCCTTCCCCTTCTCATGGGAGAAAGGAAAAGGGGGGCGCCACCCTCCCCTGCCTTTCCCTCGCACCTATATATGGAAAGGGGGCGGCTTGGGAGAGACCCCAAGTAAGATTCCTCCTACTTGGGCGTCCCTTGGATTGTCCTCCCTCCCTCCCACCTATATATATGTGGGATGGGGGTGCCGAGCACATAACAGACAATTGTTTAGCCATGTGCAGTGCCCCCTCCACCGTTTACACCCCCGGTCATATTTTCGTAGTGCTTAGGCGAAGCACTGCGGAGATCACTTCACCATCACTGTCACCATGCCGTCGTGCTGCCGGAACTCATCCACTACCTCGCTGTTTTTCTGGATCAAGAAGGCGGAGGACGTCATCGAGTTGAACGTGTGATGAACGCGGAGGTGTCGTATGTTCGGTGCTCGATCGGTTGGAACGTGAAGAAGTTTGACTACATAAACCACGTTGTAAAACGCTTCCCCTTACAGTCTACAAGGGTACGTAGGCACACTCTCTCCTGTCATTGTTATGCATCTCCTTGATAGATCTTGTGTGTGCATAGAATTTTTTTTGTTTTCCATGCAATGTTTCCCAACAACTCCTAGCAAAACGTGCTAACTCCCATGTGTGCGTAAAGTCGTTTGATGAACCTCGACAATGTGTCATATGCAACATTCCTTTTGCCTCACGATATTTGTTGTCGAGCTCAAGGCGAGTACTTGTCACCCTTGTGATAGCTCGACCTCTCTTCCCGAAACCGTGATACAGATTCCCAAATTGTGTTAACACTTAACCCAGGTCCCATGGCCATGCTTTCTTAATTTGATCACTCGAAAGGGCCCAAAGAGTATCTCTCCATATAGGAGGGGCAAATCCCATCTTGGTCAACCATGTCTCGCGGCATGTCTCACGACTCAACCGATAGCTACCTTTATAACTACCCAATTATGGTGTAGCATTTGATAGACCCTAAGTCAGTAGATCCTCATCCTAAGAACATGCGAGGACCTCAGGTCTAGGACATGGCATAAACATTCTACTTGAGACTAACAGATGACTATATCTCCCTGCGTCTCAAAGTGGGTCTGTCCGACTCGGTGATCTCCATCCTCGAGCCCATACTATCGGTTTAGCATCTCCATGCACATGACTGGTGAAACATAGTCATCAACCGAGTCATATACTAGTCAAGGATATGTGTCCACATAACCTTATCAGCTTGGGACCATTAGAACAATCTTCATACAATACATAGTTCCACAAACAAGTCACATACTTATTGATACATATCATTGATGATGTTCAAGGACAAAACAAAGGACTCACGAATACATATGAAAATATCATCATCACATGATTGCCTCTAGGGCATATCTCCAAAACAAGCATCATAGTGGTTCTCACTAAACACGTGGCATTATGATGGAAGACATATCATGATCATTTGACACCCGTCTAAAGGCATGTCAAGATGATAAGCAGAAGATGGTTAAGCGGCACGACATGCTTGCCGGGCTTCACCCTCAGCAGACACCTAGCAGTGCATTTAATGCACTTTGTCCTAACTACTAGAGTTAGGTATGGTAGCACTTTTTATCTAATCATGAGATAATGTTTGTTTTGCCACTGTGGTTGCCGGCCCCTTGAGCTATAAAAGGTGGCCCAAGGCAACATAGAGAGGGATTCAGACCCCCTCACACTTGTACACGCGTAGCAGCTCCCTTGAGGCCAACTTGTCGGGCTTGAGCGTTGTGTGTTGTTGTGATTCCTTCATCCAATCAACCAAAAGGAGGAGTAGGGTTTTACGCTTCTCAGTGGCCCGAACCTGGGTAAAAACCACGAGGGTCATTGTCGTCGTGCTACTCCACGACTTCTGCTCTTTGTGTAATGCGACCTCCCCCTTGCCGAACCACAAAGGGGCTCATGGCCCCATAGGTGATCGTGCTCTGCCACGACAGAGGGGATGCCATCTGGGGTATCCCCAAGCCTAGACGTGTGGGTTTTTCTTGAATATTACCTTGAAGTGCCTTGGTCATCCCCACGCTCAGGGTCTTGGTCCTACTTATTCCTTCATTCGTCGTGATCTCACCCAAAACTTGAAAACTTCAGCACACAAAACTCAACAAAAACTTCGCGAGATCCGTTAGTATAATCGGTAAACCATAAACTTAGGTACTATTGTAAACCCATTCATAATTATTCTTGTATAATAGCTACTATACTCTAATTTCTCCATGATTTATACCTCCCGATATAATCCATAACATCATAAAATAAGCACACTATGCAATACAAAATAGAACTTGTCTAAAACAGAACAGCCTGTAATGATTTGAACAAAAATTATACTTATGTACCTGCAAAAAATCTGAAAAATTATGAAAAACGCAAAAAACTTGTATATTAATACTTGGACAAAAAAATCAGAATTTCATCATGTCCTGTAAAAAATGAAAATTCCAGCACCAGGCACAAAAGTTTGTGTTTTTGCACATAATCAATTAAACTATCACCCAAATCATTCCAAAGGCTTTACTTGGCACAAACACTAACTAAAAGATAAAAACACAATCATTACAGTAGCAATAATCATTTTATCACACCAAAATAGAAGTAAAAAGCAAAATTTAAGATAACTATTGGGTTGCCTCCCAACAAGCGCTATTGTTTTATGCCCCTAGCTAGGCATAATGCATAATTTCAAGTATTATTATAACCATAAGGGAGATCATTCATGTTCATCTCATACTCCCTTCTCTCACCAACAAGTTTTCTAATAGGCAAGCAAAAAAATTGAAAGGGCTAAAATTGATTGGATCCGGATCCGTGAGATCAAGTTTGGGAGGAGGAGGTTCCTCCTTTGGCCCCTCATAAGTGATAGTTATCTCTTCACTATATAAGTTTCTATGAAGGTATTCCCGTAGCTTTTCCTTAAGTACACAACCTAGCCCCAAATTTCCTATAGAGAAATTATCATTATTTTTAGAAAGTTTTTCAATCAGGTCATGTTGGGGAACCTTTTTCCTAAGATTCTCATTATAAGAAGTATACTCCATAGAGTATTCTCATCTCATCTTGAACATAAAGGATTTATTCTATATGTGGGCATTCACTACTTATTCGGTAGTAAGCAAATATCTCTATTGCCTCTTTGATTAAGTGATCAAATTCATGAACTACAAATATTGTAGCCAAATGCTTAATTAAAGGATCATCAATATTGGAGAATTCTAGTAACACTCTTTGTACAGCAAGGAATATGTACAAATTGTCTTTCAAGTTCTGGTACGATTAATGATATAGCATCCGCAAAACAGTGGCTCTAGCAAGAATAGATCCTCCTATCATAGGTAAAGAACAAGCACAAGTAAATGAATCTTGAATAATAATACTCCAAATAATATCACCACTACCTAATTGGAGTCTCTTTGTATGCATGATAGTGGTTTCATCTTTATTACTAGGATCATCATCAGCAAGATTATCAAATACTTATTTATGAACTTTATCATTAGCAACCTCGTCAAAACTTCTTTTAGGGTTTTCATTGTCAGATTTCGGGCTCCGCAAACCCTGGATAGATTCGAACTCTGGGATGTGTGCGAAGAACTCGATCTCCCCAGTCTGCCAACCCGTTGATCCCACGGCCTAGCTCGACGAACTAAAAGCAAAGAGGACACAACAGTTTACCCAGGTTCGGGCCACCCTGCGGTTTAAAACCCTACTCCTGCTTTGTGGTGGATTGGCCTCGAGGTGGGCTGAGGATGAACTAGTAAAGTGGAAGAACGACCTCAGGAGGTATGTTCTTGAGCTGGTGGGGGAGAGGATGATCTAAATGATCCGGATCCGGTCCTTTGCTATGGTGGTGGCTCAGCCCTATTTATAGTGGCCTTGGTCCTCTTCCCAAATGAAGGCGGGAAGGGATCCCACAACGGCCAAATTCGAAGGGAGACAACTAGTACATCTTATCCTGACAAATGTAGTCTTCGCCAGCAAAGCCTCTGGCCGTGATGCCGTTTTGGGCTCGGTGATGGCCTCCGTCCCGTCGTCCTGGCGGTCTTGGTCTTGTTGCATGGAAATGGAAACCTTTGACTGATTCCTAGGGACTCCACGCCTGCGCTTGCCTCCTTAGCACCAAAGAGGAAACTGTTGTCCTGCGCCCGTTGGCGCCCGCCTGGCCTTGGTCGTCATGGCTCACGCCATCTGAGCCTCACGAGGTGAGGCTTGCATAGAAATCTCCGCTGCTCAAGAGCCAGCCTAAGGAGGCCGCTCCTTCTGGAGGTCTTGGTGTCGTCCGCCTCGCGAGGCTTGGCCCCTCGCGAGGGTCTTGAGTTGTCGGTGCTGAAGATGGGACGTACCAGGCCGTTTATGGAGCCACGTCGTGTGCTGAAGGTAGGCAAGTCTGGGTACCCCCATTCCCAGAACGCCGACATTCATCTCTTACAAGATTTAGTAACAGAACTTGATGATCATCAGGTTCAGCACTAGTGGCGGGAGCAATATTAACTTTCTCTTGAGATAGTGGCAATTCAAGCAAGCATGCAAAAATAAAATACTTTATATTTTTATATATTTTTGAAACTTATAAAGGAAAATAGAAATTAGAACAAGTAAATGATAATGTGTATTAAGGGACTTTGAGTTGTTTGATGATATCTTCATGACAACGGCGTGAGAAATTCTTCCTGCTACTTGTGAGTTGCGTTGGGATTTTGCCCGAAAGAGGAAGGGTGAAGCAATATAGTAGCAGATAGTATTTACTTCAGTAGAGAACCAAGGTTATCGAACCAATAGGAGATCCAAGCAAACAACCGCCGAGAGTACCTACACACACAAGAACGAATACATGCAGCCAACACGGACAAGAGGGTTTTCAACCCCCTTGTGATTGTTAATTCCAAGGATCAAATCTGATAGTAGGTGATAGATAAATTGCAAAGTAAAATAGAAGTAAGTAAATTGCAGAAAGGTATTTTTGGTTTTTGTAATGTGATTAAAATAGACCTGGGGGCCATTGCTTTCACTAGAGGCATCTCTCTGATAAAAATAGCATATAGTGGGTAAACAAATTACTGTTGCACAATGATACGTCTCCAACCTATATATAATTTTTGCTTGTTCCATGCTGTTATATTATCATTATTGGATGTTTTACAATCATTTTATAGCAAATTTATATCATTTGTTGGGACTAACCTATCGACAAAGTGCCCAGTGCCAGTTGCTGTTTTTACTTGTTTTTTACTTTGTAGAATAGCAGTACCAAACGGAGTCCAAATGCAGCAAAATTGTTTTGAGAATTTTTATGGACCAGAAGGAACAACTTGGGCCAAAGAAATACCAGAGGCCGAGGGGGGCACAACCCACCTGGGCACCTTGGGGCCCAGGCGCGCCCTGTTAGGTTGTGCCCACCTCAGTGGCCTCCCGCACCGCCTCTTCGCCCTATAAATACCCCAATATACCAAAAAATCCTAGGGAGACGCCGAAACACAATTCCAGCCGCCGCAAGTTCCAGAACCACAAAATCCAATCTAGACACCATCACAGAGGGGTTCATTGTGACGCCCCAAGCCCGGCGCTCTAGATGCCTTCCATGGATTCCGAGATTCGTTGTGTGATTTGTTTTGTTCATTGCATTCATCTTTGCATCATGTGCATTGCATCATGTCATCTTGCACCCCTTTTTAAAACCCACATAAATAAATTGCATGGATCTTTGATCCATTTAAATCGAGGGAATTCACATGGTGATTTCTCTTTATAACATATCCTCCCAATATTTAGGGAGCTATAATATAATATTCCATTTATTTGGAATTAACCACAACCCACTTGCATTTTAAAGTTCCTTCCGTTTGCACATATCCTAAATCCATGCTCCTTCCTCTTTTGAATCCATTTGAAGTTCTAGCGATTTGCAATACAGCAAAGTAGCTGCATGTCTATTCTATTTCAAGTTTGTTCCCCCAAGCTTTGCCAACATTTCTTACCTCTTTTATCGAGGCTCCTCCTAAAATCTCAATATTTTTGGACTCTTCAAAAACCTAGTCCCAATTCAAAACCATTTGAATTATATTCAAATGAATTTGAATTTTTATCTTTCGATCATGCCACTTCTATTTTTTTGGGATCAAGTGCATTTTTATCAGCCCAGGAAAATTATCTGCATGCCCAAATTCTTTCCCTAACCTTTGCTCTTCTCTCCTTTTCTTCTTCCTATTTTTTTCTTATCTGTATTATAAGAGAAGTAAGGTGAGAGGGAGCCCAGCAGCCGCACCAGTTGGCCCAAGGCCCAGCCCGCCCTGCCTATCTAACCCTAGGCTGACCCCCACTCCTGTCGATCTCTCCCTCTCCCTCTCGTTTAGTGTCCGCCGCCACCAGCCCGATCCCCCATCTCCATCGATCCCCATCTCTGTCTTGATTCCCAGGTCCTCCTCACGCCGGCGCCTCCTCCTTGCCCAACTCCGGCAACTCCGTACCAGCATCTCCACTGGCTCCGTCCATCCCCGTCGCGCCGTCGCACCGCCCCTTCCTTCTCTTCCGCAGCTCCTCGTGGCCTTCGCGCCCCTGCCGCCGCTGCCAGCGCCGGCGACCCCTCCAACCGCAGAACCACGCCGCCGCCGCGCCATTTCGCCTCCCGCGGCCCCTCTACCTTGCCGCTGGGTAACCACAGCAGCGCCATGGCCTTCCTCCTCCCACGCCCTGCTTCTCCGCGCTCGATCCCATGGCCGCGCCACCCTGTCGCCGCTGCTGCTCCATGCTCCGCCTCCAGCCGCCTCCGCCGTGCTGCTGCCTCGCCATGGACCGGCGTCCGCCGATCCCCACCGCCTGCCTTCCCCCTCTTCGCTCCCGTCGTCAACCATGCGGCCGTCTTCCCCGAGCCAGGAGTCCCAAGCGCCATGGCCTGGGCTCGGCCTCGAGGTCCTCAGCGCCGTGGTGGCTGCTGCTTGCTCCGTCGACCTAGCTGCCAAGTTCCTGCCGCCGCTTCCTTGCAAGTCCAGTCGCGCGCCGGAGACCCCGCCAAGTTTGGCGCCGCATCGTCCCTACTTCGCAGTGAGCTTCTGCTCGCGTTGACGTCATCCCACGCCAAAGGCCAAGCTGCTGCCTCGTGCACCTCTAGTGCTTGCTGCGCGGACGCCAAGGCTGTTGTTGCCCTTGCCCAGCGCATCCACAATTGCTGCGAGTACCACATCCGATAAGCCCGCTGCCTTCGGACGCGCCCGGTTCATTTTGTCCTTGACACCGTTGTTGGAAGCCTTTTGTGATGTTCTGTCTTGGATCACGCCAAGATCACCTCAAGTCCGACTACGGTGTGATGCCCCGACCAAGACCGCAAGTACCCGTCGACCCCCGGAGACCTTGGACACACCAAATTCGACTACCGCCAACATGTACAACTACCGTTGCCATGGGTTTCATCAAGTTCCTCTACCGATGACTCGAACGGTTACAAAACGTGTACCACTACCGTCGATCCGCGAAGACCCCATGGATGTCAAGTTCCTTGTCGTGACCCCGAACATCTACGGACACGAACGTCTACTTCCATCTACACCGCATTGAACTCAAACAGTTCCGAATATGCATGCTTTGAAGGTATAACCGCCGAGAAGGACAAATGCATGTTATGTATGAGTTGCACCACTTGTTTGCACTGTGCCCAACTTGTTTCGTGCACGACCCTCGGATGCCTTGCCGCCGTCGACCTATGGGAACCCGGTATCCGGAATCACCCCACCATCCTTGCAGGACACGCTCACATCACACTTTCTTTTGCACCGGCATCTCAATTGAGTTGTCGGATCATCGGAATGTTCACGTGGCCCCATTTCCGTTGTCGTTGCCGTGGCACCCCTGTTGTTCCGCCATGGTGACCAAATGCTTCATAACATGCTCATGTCCAACATTCTCTTCAAAATTGCATAACTTGCATTTGTCATCCGCATCATGATAACAACATTTAAATGTTTAAATTTTTTGTTTGCATTAAATTGCTATATGCACATGAGGATTTACCGGAATTGGTGTTTGATGTTTCCGGCCTCATTTAAACTTGCATAAATAGTTAGTTTAATTATGCTTCACCTCTTTCCGTGTTTAACAACATTTAATATTGTTGGGTACATAAACGGGAGAGAACTAGATAAATGAATGTGGGGTTTTGTCAATATGTAACTCGTTGCATATTGAGTTTAACTTATTTTGTAGTATTGTTTGTTGCACTTTGCCATGACATGCCTCTTTAAACCGGACATGCATCCTACTTCATTATGCATCATGTCATGTTTATGTGATGGTTGTTTACCATGTTGTTTGCTTCTTTCTGGTTGTGCTTCTTCTCAATAGTTTCGTTTACGTTGCGATTGTGAGGATTCGTTCGACTATGTTGGTTCATCTACTTCATGGACCCGATCTTCTTCCTAGCGGGATTTCAGGCAAGATGACCGTCACCTTGGATCTCACTACTATCTTTGCTATGCTAGTTGTCTCGATGCTATCGCTATGTTGCGGTACCTACTACTTGTTTATCGAGCCTCCCAAATTGCCATGATAGCCTTTAACCTTTTCACCCTTCCTAGCAAACCGTTGTTTGGCTATGTTACCACTTTGCTCAGCCCCTCTTATAGCATTGCTAGTTGCAGGTGCAGTTGTAGGTTGTCCATGTTGGGACATGGCTTTCATGTATATCTTGGGATATCACAATATCTCTTATTTAATTAATGCACATATATACTTGGTAAAGGGTGGAAGGTTCGGCCTTATGCCTGGTGTTTTGTTCCACTCTTGCCGCCCTAGTTTCCATCATACCGGTGTTATGTTCCTCGATTTTTGCGTTCCTAACACGATGAGGGGTATGGGACCCTCTCGGTGTTTTGCTTTGAATAAAACTCTTCCAGCAAGGCTCAACATTGGTTTTAACATTTTCCTTAATAATACTTGAACCTAATAATTAATTGGTATAGGGCATCGCGAACCCGAGGATTTTTCTTCATAGTAGGGGGGCTAGTGCTGATGGCGTCGGTCCCAAACGGGCAGACTGCGGGGCCGCCTCGGGGAAACTCGAGGTATTTGGTATATACCAGTAGGCTGACCCATCCGGTTGTGTCCTGAGACGAGATACACGTGACTACTATCAGGGTGTCGACACGCCGGGAGGCTTTGCTGGATTAGTTTTACCATTGTCGAAATGTCTTGTGCACCGAGATTCCGAGTCTGATTGGAGGGTCCCGCGATGGAGGATTGTCTCCGCGGATCGTGAGCTTGTCATGGGCTAAGTTGGGACACCCCTGTAGGGTTTAAACTTTTGGAAGCCGTGCCCGCGGTTATGTGGCAGATGGGAATTTGTTAATATCCGGTTGTAGAAGACTTGAAGTAAACTCTGTTAAAATACACCAACCGCGTTGTGTTACCGTGATGGTCTCTTTTCGGGGAAGTTCGAAAAGAGAACACGGTTGGGTTATGTTTCACCATAAGTAGTTCATGATCACTTATTGATCATTACTAGGTTGCGACCATTGCATAGTTTCTCACCTTAATCTTGTATTCGCATGTTAGCCACCATACTTTGCTTAGTCACTGCTGTAACCTCACCACCTCACCCCTTCCTTACCCATTAAGCTTTGCTAGTCTTGATACCCATGGTAATGAGATTGTTGAGTCCTCGTGGCTCACACATTACTACAACACCAGCTGCAGGTACAGGTAATGCGATGATCATGACGCGAGAGCAATGTTTATTGTTTTGGAGTTCCTGTTCCGCTTCTTCTTCGTTCGAGGGATAGGTTCCGGGTCGGCAGCCTCGGCTAGCAGGGTGGATGTCGTTTGAGCTTTTGTTTGTGTTTCATCCATAGTCAGATGTTGATTTACGTAAGCTGTGTTGATGTATTCTTGCGGCATTTGTATGCCTTGTATGTATCCCCATTTATTATGTAATGTTGATGTAATGATATCCACCTTGCAAAAGCGTGTCAATATGCGGTTCTATCCTTGGTGGGACCTTCGAGTCTCTTTAGGATAGTATTGCATATTGGGCATGACATTCATCATCCTCATTGGCGCCTCTTCAATGATGTGTGCGTAGTTCATTGTAGACCTACGGGTCCGTAGGCAGTAGCTAGATGGCTTCCGCTCTCTCTTTTGATTCTCAATAGAATGGTCTCTTGGTAATTTCTTTGATGTAACTCTTTTTGCTGTGTGTTTGTTGGGATCCGATGAACTTTGAGTTTATGATCAGATGTACATATCCATGAAAGTTATTTGAGTTTTCTTTTGATCTCTTATATGCATGATTATTTATAGCCTCATATTTCTTCTTCGAATCTTTGGTTTAGTTAGGCCAACTAGATCGATTTTTCTTGCCATGGGAAGAGGTGCTTTGTGATGGGTTCGATCGTGTGGTGTTCTTTCCCAGTGACAAAAGGGGCAGCAAGACACGTATGTACTGTTTCTATTAAGGATAACAAGATGGGGTCTATTCCTACATGAATAGATCTTGTCTACATCATGTCATCGTTCTTATTGCATTACTCCGTTTCTCCATGAACTTAATACACTAGATGCATGCTGGATAGCGGTCGATGTGTGGAGTAATAGTAGTAGATGCAGGCAGGAGTCGGTCTACTAATCTTGGACATGATGCATATATATTGATCATTGCCTGGTTATCGTCATAACTATTTGAGGTTTTATCAATTCCCAACAATAATTTGTTTACCCACCGTGTGCTATTTCTTGAGAGAAGCCACTAGTGAAATCTACGGCCTCCGAGTCTCTTCTTTATCATATTTGCTTTGAGATCTATTTTTATTTTTAGATCTATTATGCCAAAACCCAAAAATACCTTGCTACACTTGATTTTATTACTTATTTTATTTTGCGTTTTATCGAGAGCTATTTATCCAATCTACCACAAACTTATCTACCTTTTTACCATGGAGGGATTGACAACCACTCTTACGCGTCGGGTTGCAAGTATTTGTTCTTTCTGTGCAGGTACCATTTACATAGTGTTGCTTGGTTCTCCTATTGGATTGATACCTTGGTTTTATAACTGAGGGAAATACCTACCGTAGTTGTGTTGCATCATGCCTTCTTCTTTGAAGAAATACCGACATAGCTTCAAGCAACATCAGACAATTGATAGAAAACCTGGATAGTTATGATGTTATTCATGGCATGATCATGCACATAGGCATTATGTCTATGACAAGTAGACCGACTCCTGCCTGCATCTAGTACTATTACTCCACCAATCGACCGCTATGCAAAATGCATCTATGGTATTGTGGTCATAACAAATAGAGTAATGCTTTAAGAAAGATGACATAATGTAGACAGAATAAAACCAAGAAATATGATTGAACCCCATCATTTTTCCCTTAGTAGCAACAATACAAATACGTGCCTCGCTACCCCTTCTGACACTAGATGAGGACACCGCAAGATTATACCTACTACTATGCACAACTTCCACTGAAGATTTACTCATCAAATGGCCAAAGAAAGCACATAGATCGGAATGTATTACATAAATATAACAATCATAGATAATAAACTTCAGAAAATACTGTTGCAGGTGGAGACCGTAAGTTTTCACGAGTTGGAGGGGCATCCATGAAGAACATGAAGAACACGAATAACAAGAGGGGAAATCACAAGAGGAACACTCAAGAACAAGTGCAATCACACATCCACTAGACCAACAAACACACAAGATCCACAAGGCACATGAATAATCGAAGGGAAGTAAGATACATGATAGAGTTCATCCCAAATACTATGAAGGAGATGAGGTCTTGATGATCTAGATAAATCCTTCCCTCAAGGGGGTCTTGAATCCCTAAGGATCTTCTCTAATGGGGGTCTTGAACTCCAATGGGGTCTTCTCTCTCTCTCAAGAGGAATCCCACAAGGGTAGGTACATGAGCTAAGCTCTAATGTGTAGATTTATTCTTAGCTATCTCTAAATGAAGGAGGAAGAGGAGCATATATAGTCCTAGGCAATGAAGGGGTAAGGAGGGGAGAAATGGTAATACAAGGTGTCGGTGTTGAAACCGGCAGATCTCGGGTAGGGGTTCCCGAACTATGGATCTTGGATCGATGGGGAATAAGGGATGCGGGACACGATATTTACCCAGGTTCGGGCCCTCTCTAGGATGTAACACTACTGCAGGATGGTCCAAACGTGACACTACGATCAGAGACACTTCGACGAAACTGTGTGCGATGCCATAATCGCAAACGATGGTGTAAAAAACCCGTCAAAAAGGTGCAAAACGTTTGCGATGACAGATGCATGAAGCACGGTTCAGATTTTAGTTGCGTGTGCGATGCAGGGCATACGGTTCAGCTCAATTAACTGTTTGGGATGAGGAGGAACAAAAGAAATGGATAGCTACATGAAGGCGTGTGTGATATACACCATACAGTTCAATAGGATGAACTATGTGTGATTAGGCAACACAATGGAAACGGTTCAACTGAATAAGATGTGTGTGATACGCGGCAAACAGGTCTGTAATCAGAAATGTGTGCGAAGACCAATAATAACACAGATGATTGCTGCAAATAAGCTGTGTGATTTGCTCTGTCTATAGTAGAATAACATGTATATATATAACTGAAATAAACATCCAATTACGTAAGTGACTATACAGATCATTCGCACACACCTCAATTAACAATTGCATGCATTCTAAAGTAGGAGAAACGACTGTCTAGTCATCTACTTCTTGTGACACTCCCGCCACTGCTATGTGACTCGACCCCTCATCTGGGTCAGGAAGAAGACAGTTCCTCATGTCAACGATCCGCCTATACATCTCGTAGCTTGTGTACACGTCCATGGCTGCATACTTGACATGTTGTTCATCCAGTCTCTCATGCCACACACGGTGCCGGGCGTTGTTGTCCCTATTGCTCTCATTCTTCATCTTCATGTAGTAGGGGTCGATGATGGCTGAGGCGAGGTCAACTAGGGAGTTTAGTTTGTTTTTGTCGCTGCCCCAGACCTAGTAGTGGCGCTGGATGTTGACAAGATTCAGGCATTTCAAGCCCTAAACCTTGAGCGCTTTTAGATCGTTGGTGGTGTCCACTGCAGCGAAATTGTAGTCCGAGCTGTTGATAAACTTGGAGAAAAGCTCGCAAGGCATTGTGGTCAGGTGGTAGTGGTAGACGAGGACGTCATGTCGCACGCACAACTGGGTGACGACAACCTTCTGATCATGCCCGACATGACCCATGGTGTACTCGAGGTCGAAGCCGACCACTTGGTACTTGTCCTTGGGAAAAGAACTACTCCATAGTTTGGATGGAGCTCTCCACTGAGACCGGATCGTTCGTATACACCACCGAGAGAGCCTTCCCCCTCACGTGGGTGTCCATGACGTGTTGCGTGGTGAACTCCCGCCATTGTCGTCGTTGGCTGCTGGGAGCGCCATTGGAGCCACGGGGAGCGCCATTGGAACTGCTGGATGTCCTCTCTGTATGTGTCCTCATGGGTGTGCTTATTGTGTCATGTGAGACGAGAGATGAAGGTAAATGGCCGTAGGAATAAAAGGGGGCCGGGTGGCGTGGATTCTCGGCGCGTCCGCATGGCAGTTTTTGCAGCGGGTAACTGCATCGTCGCGCCACGCCCGACACAACTGCATGCACACGAACGTGCGTGATCGTGCGCCGACCCAAACACTGGCAGCGCGCATGGAGGGACGAGGGCAGAGCACCCGGAGGGACACGAGAGCAAAGCGCGCGCGGCGGGACGCGATCAGAGTGCGCCGCGGCCGCCTGAACTGCATGCAACCACACGCAAAGAGCAATTGAACACACAGGAAATGGTCGCCTATAAGCCGGCCGACAATTGCATTGCTATGTAGAGAGCGGCCATGTGCTACTGTAACACCCTCGATGCGACTATAGCTCCCACGTGTCGAGGCACGACTTAGAGACATAATCGCATTGAAGGCATATGTCGCAAGTTAGGCAATCTTCACAACATCCCATATAATCTGAATAGTAAAGGGGAGAACATAGTTGGCTTACACTCGCCACGTCAATCAAGAACATAAATAACATTACATCATCCAAAAACACTCATGGCCCGACTACGGTGCCAAAATAAAAGAGAACCCAACATGCGACACGGTCCCAATCACCCCCAACTGGGCACCACTACTGATCATCGGGAAAGGAAACATAATAACGCTGAGAGTCCTCGTCGAGCTCCCACTTGAGCTCGTAATCGTCACCTGGAGCGGAATCACCTGGACCTGCATCTGGTGTAATAGTAATCTGTGAGCCACAGGGACTCATCAATCTCGCACCCTCGCGATCAAGACTATTTAAGCTTATAGGAAGGGGAAGGCAAATATATGAGAAGCTGCAGCAAGCGACTAGCATATATGGTGGCTATCTTATACGCAAAAGAGAGCGAGAAGAGGAGGCAAAGCGCGAGCGTGAAAAGCTAGAGGAACAACCTGCGCAAGCATTACTCCAACACCGTGTCCACTTCCCAGACTCCGCCGAGAAGAGGCCATCACGGTAACACACTCAGTTGATTCATTTTAATTAATTAAGGTTCTAGTTATCTACAACCGGACATTAACAAATTCCCATCCGCCCATAACCGCGGGCACGACTTTCGAAAGTTAAATCCCTGCAGGGGAGTCCCAACTTAGCCCATGACAAGCTCTCATGGTCAATGAAGGAATAGACCTCCTCCCAAGACGTTCCGATCAGACTCGGTATCTCGGTAACTCAAGACACTTCGACAGGTTAAAACAAGACCAGCAACACCGCCCGAATGTGCCGAAAAATCCCGATAGGAGCTGCACATATCTCTTTCTCAGGGCACACTCAGATGAGCCAGACGTCGGGTAAGCCAGCCCAGAGTTGCCCCTGGTAGCCTCGGACATTGCTCGGTGGGACCAACACTCAGAGGAGCACTGGCCCGGGGGGGGGGGGGTTTAAATAAGATGACCCTTGAGTCTGCAGAACCCAAGGGAAAGGAAAGGGGCTAGGTGGCGAATGGTAAAACCAATGTTGGGCATTGCTGGAAAAGCTTTAATCAAGGCGAAATATCAAGGGGTTCCCATTATAACCCAACCGTGTAAGGAACGCAAAATCCGGGAACATAACACCGATATGACGGAAACTAGGGCGGTAAGAGTGGAACAAAACACTAGGCGAGAGGCCGAGCCTTCCACCCTTTACCAAGTATATAGATGCATTAAGATAACATAGCAATATAATGATATCCCAACAAGTAAATAAAAGATGTTCCAACAAGGAACGGCTCCGATCTTCACCTGCAACTAGCAACGCTATAAGAGGGGCTGAGCAAAGCGGTAACATAGCCAATCAACGGTTTGCTAGGACAATGGTGGGTTAGAGGTTTGACATGGCAATTTGGGAGGCTGACAAGCAAATGGTAGGCATCGTAGCATTGGCTTAGCAAAAGAGCAAGCAAACTAGCATAGCAAAGATAGTAGTGATTTCGAGGGTATGATCATCTTGCCTGCACAGTTGTCAGAGTTGACTGGATCCTCACAAGCAAACTCAACAGGCTCCTCGGTAGTGAACTCGTCTCCCGGCTCTACCCGAACAAGACAAACAAGCAACAAGGATACAATCAACCACGTGCAAGACCAAGCAATATGATGAAATGATGATATGCTATGCGGGATGCGATGCGGGATGCAAAATGCAAGATATGACAGGAAATGCATGAACCTGGCCTCAACTTGGAATTCCAAGGGTGCCACTGGAAAGATGAGATGAAATCGCTTGAAAACGATATAAAGATCATTGGAATCGGAGTTATGGTTTGGAAATGGCAAGCGATTTAAGAATGACCCCGATCTGCAATTTACAGCAAGTAGGCACCTAAATGCAATGAGATGAACATGCTACAGCCACCAAACATGACAACAAAATACATGGCAGGGATGCACACGAGATGCTTAACAAAAGACTAGCACTGAGCCATGGCCAATACATCCAATATGAGGTTCAAACAAGCATGGCAAAAACGCAAATGCAAAACAGATTCCAGACTTAGTGAAATTAACACTTGTCTGAAATTTCAGATCACGAAGCCCTCTTCGGAGCAACAAAACAACATGATACACGACCTAATTAAGACAAGTAAGAACATGGCATGGAGCTACTCAACAAGCTTAACAAAAGACCCAAAGTGACCTGGGGCCAAAAGGGTTCACAAAATATACTAACGGGCACACGAACATAGCTAAAACACAATCAGTTTTTAGACTTAGTGAAAACTGAGACATGCTGAAATATAACTCACGAAGGCATGTAAATGAGCTCGATGCACTCACTAAGGTGCAAGTCATGGTAAGGCAAGCATACATCCATTAAGAAGGCACAAAATACAAGCTATACATGGCAAGAACAAGGGCATATCATACACGGATCAACTACAATAACATCGGCAAAATCGCAAACAAGTTGACGATCTGCCCAGATTCACAACGAAGCAAAAGTAGAGCTTGATTGACTCAAGCTAGGGTGCTCCATAATTGCAAACAAAGACATGGATGGATGGAGCATAACATGATTAAGAAAACTCCTTTACTGATCATCCTCAAAAGAGGCACGGATCACTAGGAAACAAGCTGAACATATGGCATCATGAACTAAATAATCCCAGACTTAGTGAAAACTACTAAGTCCCTGAAAACAGATTGACCGGGTGCCTCACTTTGCAAGCTTGCACAAGTCACCACACACATCCTAAAAATGCATGGGTTGCACCTCTGGATAGAAGACAAAATCCTTAACAAAACATATGAAGGACTCACAGGCATAGCATGCACACAATAATCATGGCAAAAATGACAAAAGTCTAAGATGAACTAGTAGATCTGACAATTAACTCACGAAGCCCTCTTCTAACAGCATTTCGGGCACCAAGATGAACTCAAATGAAAATGATGCAATGTAATGAAATGATGTACTCGTCGAGGCGAACATTTTGATATGCTATATGTCCAAATCGGAGCTACGGAGGCAAAGTTACGGGGCCTCGAACAAGATCATATGAAGCAAAAATTCTGGGATTTAGAAGAAAAAAAACGAGGGTTAGGGTTTACTGTAGCTCCGGTCCAGATCTGGATCGCGCGGAGCCCGAGGATCACCGGATCCTCACCGGAGCTCGCCGGCGGCCCGGTCGGCGACGATGGATGGAGAGGTGGCGCGGGCTCGCCGGAGCACAAAGAGGCGGCGGGCGGCGGTGGTCCGACGGGCGCG
>NC_041380.1:221007119-221014103 GCF_002162155.2 Triticum dicoccoides
GGTTTCGAGGGGGAGAGAGATCCGAAAAACGGGGGGGGGGCTATTTATAGACATAAGTGGAGCTAGGAGAGTCCAAATGAGGTGCGGTTTTTGGCCACGCGATTGTGATCGAGCGCTCTAGGACATGGAGCAGAGTTTGGTGGATTTTGGGCCAAAATGGAGGGGTGTTGGGCTGCAACACACACGAGGCCTTTTCGGTCCCTCGGTTAACCGTTGGAGTATCAAACGAAGTCCAAACGATACGAAACTTGACAGGCGGTCTACCGGTAGTAAACCAAGGCCGCATGACAAGTCTCAGTCCAATCCGGAAATTTTTAATCCCCACACACGAAAGAAAGCTAGAAATGACCACCGGAGGAGAACGAATCGCCGGAATGCAAAACGGACAACGGGGAAAATGCTTGGATGCATGAGACGAACACGTATGCAAATGCAATGCACATGATGACATGATATGAGATGCATGACAATGATAACAACACACGGAGACAAAGACCCGAACCCGAGAAATAAATATAACTTAACGCCGGAAACGGCAAGAGTTGGAGTACAAATTGGGAAAGTTACATCCGGGGTGTTACAACACTCCACCACTATGAAAAGATCTCGTCCTGAGATCTAGGACTGAAAGAACTCCGGGTACTCAGAACGGAGGTAATCCTCGCGTTCCCACGTAGCTTCACGGTCGGAATGGTGTGACCACTTGACTTTGAGAAATTTGATTGACTTGTTGCGAGTCTTGCGTTCAGTCTCTTCAAGAATAGCAACTGGGTGCTCACGATAAGAGAGATCTTCTTGGAGCTCAATGTCCTCGAAGTTGACTATGCGGTCAGGAGTCTTGAAGCACTTTCGAAGCTGAGAGATATGGAACATGTCATGAACATTTGCGAAGTTTGAAAGAAGCTCAAGTTGATAGGCGAGGTCGCCTCTCTTGCTGACAATCTTGAAAGGTTCCACGTATCTAGGGGCAAGCTTCCCTTTGATACCGAAGCGACGAGTACCTTTCATAGGAGAGACACAGAGGTAAACATGATCTCCAATCTCGAAAGCCAAATCACGGTGCTTACTATCATAGTAGCTCTTCTGGCGGGATTGGGCTGCTTTGAGGTTATCATGAATGACTTTGCACATTTCTTCTGCTTCTGTGATTAAGTCATTACCCAAAAGCTGACGTTCACCGGTTTCGGACCAGTTGAGAGGGGTACGGCACTTCCTGCCATACAGAATTTCAAATGGGGCCTTGCCCGAACTTGCTTGAAAATTGTTATTGTAGGAGAATTCAGCATAAGGAAGACAATCCTCCCACTTCATGCTGAAGGAGATCACACAAGTCCTGAGCATATCTTCAAGAATCTGGTTGACACGCTCGACTTGACCGCTTGTTTGAGGATGGAAAGCAGTGCTGAAGCGGATGTTCGTGCCCATGGCCTTCTGGAAAGAATCCCAAAACTTCAAGGTAAAGATGCTGCCACGGTCTGAAGAGATCACTTGAGGAATACCGTGCAGAGAGACAATGCGAGAGGTATAGAGTTCCGCCAATTGAGCTGTAGTGATCGATTCTTTGATAGGCAGAAAGTGAGCCACTCTAGTGAGTTTGTCGATGACAACAAATATAGTATCATTGCCACGCTTGGACTTTGGAAACCCAGTCACGAAGTCCATTTCAATGTGGTCAAACTTCCATTCTGGAATGGCAAGAGGTCGGAGGAGACCTGCTGGCCTTTGGTGTTCTGCCTTCACTCTTCTGCAGACATCACATTCATTCACGAATTGAGCGATCTCTCGCTTCATTCGAGTCCACCAATAAGCTTGCTTGAGGTCCTGATACATCTTCGTGCTCCCAAGGTGGATGGAGAGGAGAGAATTGTGAGCCTCGTTCATGATCGCATTACGGAGGTCACCTTTGGGTACAACAATACGATCCTTGAAGAAGAGAGTGTCCTTGTCATCAAGGCGGTAGCACTTGTACTTGGACTGACTCTTGGCAATCCCAATCTTCACTTTTTTCACCATAGCATCAAGAAGCCGGGCTTGGCGAATCTGGTCTTCTAAGGTAGGAGGGACTTGAAGGTTGGCAAGGAAACCTTGAGGAACAACTTGCAGATTAAGTTTGCGGAAAGCTTCACAAAGCTCGGGTTGATAAGGCTTGAGAATCAGACTGTTGCAGTAGGCCTTTCTGCTCAAAGCGTCAGCAATCACATTGGCCTTGCCTGGAGTATACTCAATACTCGGATTATACTCTTGAATCATTTGAACCCATCGAGTTTGCCTGAGGTTGAGATTAGGCTGAGTGAAGATGTACTTGAGACTCTTGTGATCAGTGAAAATGTCCACTTTTCTTCCCAATAGAAGATGTCTCCAAGTCAATAGAGCATGCACAACTGCCGCCAACTCGAGATCATGAGTGGGGTAGTTCTTCTCATTAGGCTTCAACTGGCGAGATGTATAAGCAACAACTTTCTTCTCTTGCATCAATACTGCGCCAAGACCTTGGAGAGAGGCATCACAAAAGACCTCGTACGGCTTGGATTCATCAGGCGGAGTCAAAACTGGAGCAGTGATCAATTTCTCTTTCAAAGTGTTGAAAGCAATATCACACTCCGGAGACCAAACGTACTTGACGTGCTTCTGAAGAAGATTTGAGAGAGGCTTCGCGATCTTAGAAAAGTTTTCAACGAATCTTCGGCAATAGCTTGCGAGACCGAGAAAACTGCGTAGTTGTTTCACGTTCTGAGGAGGTTCCCAATTCACAATTGCAGACACCTTCTCATGATTCAATGCAATGCCCTTGGCAGAGATGATATGACCAAGATAAAGAACCTCATTGAGCCAAAATTCACACTTGGAGAACTTGGCGTAGAACTGATGTTCTCTGAGCTTATCAAGAACCAAACGCAAATGCTTGGCATGATCTTCCTTATTCTTGGAGAAAACCAGAATGTCGTCGAGATAGACCAAAACGAAGTCATTGGTGTAGGCGTTGAAGATGAAGTTCATCATGCGAGAGAACGTCGGAGGAGCGTTGGCGAGGCCAAAAGACATGACGGTGTATTCATATGAACCAAAGCTTGTTCTGAATGCTGTCTTAGGAATATCTTCTTCATGAATGCGAATCTGGTGATAACCCATACAGAGATCAAGCTTGGAGAATACTTGGGTACCTTTGAGTTGTTTGAACAGCTCATTGATGTTGGGAAGTGGGTATTTGTTCTTGATGGTCTTCTTGTTCACTGGACGGTAATCAACACAAAGTCGGTCCGTTCCATCCTTCTTCTTCACAAAAAGAACACCACAACCCCACGGGGAAGAACTAGGCCGGATGAGACCCATTCTTTATTGCTCATCGAGTTGCTTCTTCAGCTCCTTCAACTCTTCAGGTCCGAGCTTGTAAGGACGTTTGCACACAGGTTCCATGCCAGGCTCAAGTTCAATAACGAATTCAACTGGCCGGTGCGGAGGCATTCCTGGGAGCTCTTTTGGAAATACGTCTTGATATTCGCAAACGACTGGAATTTGAGAGATGGCATCCAATTCACCCTTCTCATTGAGAGAAAACAAACGGATAGTATCATCACGAGCGGCAAAGACAATTACATCCTCAGACGAATGAGTCAATTGAATCTGCCTGGCTGCACAATCAAGCCGAGCCTTGTGCTTAGAAAGCCAATCCATTCCGAGAATAAGATCAATATCCGAGTTACCAAGAACCACCGGAGAAGAGAGAAACTTGTAATCACCCAATGTGATAGAAACATCTGGGGCAATAGCACTTGCATTCATAAATTTACCCGGAGAAACAACAGATAACTGTCTAGGCAAATCTTGCAAAGGCAACTCATGCTTAGAAACAAATGGCCTCGAGATGAAACAATGTGATGCACCCGTGTCAAAAAGAACTTTAGCAGGAATATCATTAACAGGAAGGTTACCCATGATCACATCTGACGAGTCCTCTGCCTGAGTTGCATTCATCAAGTTGACCTTGCCGGACTTGGGGTTATGCTTGACCGCAACTGTACTTGCCGATCTGACAGGAGGAGGAGGAGGAAGACGCCTCTGGTTGAGACACTTGTTGGCATAGTGGCCCTTCTATTGGCACTTGTTGCATGTGACCTCTGAAAGCGGACGGTGATACGGAGCACTCGATCTTGGAGCTTGA
Source organism: Triticum dicoccoides (assembly GCF_002162155.2). Lineage (NCBI taxonomy): Eukaryota > Viridiplantae > Streptophyta > Magnoliopsida > Poales > Poaceae > Triticum > Triticum dicoccoides. Next base: position 221,011,279 of record NC_041380.1, read on the forward strand.
GACGAAGTCTTGTTTTGAAAGCCAGGGTTGGGTGGGTGGGAAGAACCACTGCCACCTTTACTCTTCTGCTGATACGGCTGACGGAACGGAGGAGGAGGAAGCCAAAACTTCTGCTGCTTGGCCACTTGAGTAGAGGAAGAAGGAGTAACATCTCTGACTTGCTTCTTGGAAGCATCACACCTCAACTGTGCAGCCTCTTGCTTCAGTGCCATGTTGTAGAACTCATCGTATCTCAAGGGCTCAAAGAGGACAAGAGCGAGCTGAATTTCTTCTCTGAGACCACCCCTGAACTGATATATCATGCTCTTCTCATCAGGCACGTCCTGCTTGGCAAAGCGGGCAAGCTTCTGGAACAACTTGTTGTAGTCATAGACAGACAAAGAGCCTTGCTTCAGATTGCGGAATTCCTCACGCTTGCTTTCAATCACGCTCTGGGGAATATGATGAGCTCGGAAATCTCGACGGAAATCATCCCAAGTGATAACACGTCCACCTCTGGAGTCCTTGTACTGCTGGAACCATTCTGCAGCTTGATCTTTGAGTTGAAAGGAAGCGAACTTGACAAAGTCCTCAGGCCTGACGTTACTGCACTCGAAATGCTTACACAGATCCACAAGCCAATCGTCAGCATCGGTTGCCTCAACACAATTGCTGAAAGTCTTTGGCCCGTTAGCAAGGAACTGGTTGAGTGTAGCAAAGTGACTCTGATTGCTGCCTTGATTCCCTTGACTGCCTTGATTGCGCTCTTGGAGAATTTGCATGATCAGCTGAGTGTTTGCATTGGTTGCGGCCATCACAGCTTGCCATGCCTCTGGAGGAGGTGGAGGTGGTGGGGGATCAGGATTCGGAGTCATGCGCGTTGGAGGAGCCATCCTGAAGAGGTTGACCACCATTAGCACATTGACAGATAATATTGAAGCTGAATCCAACGGAATGAAAATTGCAACATATAGTCTCCACATCCGAACAAAATGAACGAATGCATTCCTCTTCAAATGGTCACATATCCATAAATTGAGAAGCCACGTAGAATTAAGGTAGAGAAATAAATCAACAAGGTATGGATCAAGAATGAATAATTGGTAAGAAATCCCAATCTCAAACCAATATCCGTGGAAGAAAAACTAGAGCTACTAGAATTCCCACCTATGAAACTCCCGAACCTTTCCGGTTATGCAATCAGGTGTTGGGGATACAGGGGAAGCATAATATCTCACCCAAACTAGCAAATCCTACATCCAGCTGTATCCATCCTTCAACACATAACCAAGAAAACTTCGTAAACCATCTACCTCAACCTTCGAAAAGCATCCGTTATACAAGTTATGGCGATACTCCCGAACTCCCGCCCCAGTACTGGGTGGCGTCGAGCTTATCTCACCAACGAACTGCATAAAAAAGATTTTTGATGTCGGCGAACATATCTCAAGTATTCCAGAATTGCAACGATAAAATTATGATGACAACACCTCAGAGCTCAACTCCCCGGGACACTTCCACTAAACCCCTGACAGGAGGCACCAAGACAGTATTCTCATCATAAGCCATCGGAACGATTCCAAGATACTCGCGTGATCCTAAATTTTTTTTTAGTGAAATTTGAGAAGAGAAGAGTCAAAACTCTACGTCAGGATGCCTTACCAGAGCGATGAGGAGACTGGGAAGTAAAAGAATTCCTAATCTCTCTGATATATAATTCCTAAAGACTCAAAACATTTTTCTAGACACAACTCGGCTGCTAAAAACGACCAAGCAATGGGGCTCCTATGGTCGGGGAAGGCTCTGATTACCAACTTGTAACACCCTCGATGCGACTATAGCTCCCACATGTCGAGGCACGACTTAGAGACATAATCGCATTGAAGGCATATGTTGCAAGTTAGGCAATCTTCACAACATCCCATATAATCTGAATAGTAAAGGGGAGAACATAGTTGGCTTACACTCGCCACGTCAATCAAGAACATAAATAACATTACATCATCCAAAAACACTCATGGCCCGACTACGGCGCCAAAATAAAAGAGAACCCAACATGCGACATGGTCCCAATCACCCCCAACTGGGCACCACTACTGATCATCGGGAAAGGAAACATAATAACGCTGAGAGTCCTCGTCGAGCTCCCACTTGAGCTCGTAATCGTCACTTGGAGCGGAATCACCTGAACCTGCATCTGGTGTAATAGTAATCTGTGAGCCATAGGGACTCAGCAATCTCGCACCCTCGCGATCAAGACTATTTAAGCTTATAGGAAGGGGAAGGCAAATATATGAGAAGCTGCAGCAAGCGACTAGCATATATGGTGGCTATCTTATACGCAAAAGAGAGCGAGAAGAGGAGGCAAAGCGCGAGCGTGAAAAGCTAGAGGAACAACCTGCGCAAGCATTACTCCAACACCGTGTCCACTTCCCGGACTCCGCCGAGAAGAGGCCATCACGGTAACACACTCAGTTGATTCATTTTAATTAATTAAGGTTCTAGTTATCTACAACCGGACATTAACAAATTCCCATCCGCCCATAACTGTGGGCACGACTTTCGAAAGTTCAATCCCTGCAGGGGAGTCCCAACTTAGCCCATGACAAGCTCTCACGGTCAACGAAAGAATAGACCTCCTCCCAAGACGTTCCGATCAGACTCGGTATCTCGGTAACTCAAGACACTTCGACAGGTTAAAACAAGACCAGCAACACCGCCCGAATGTGCCGACAAATCCCGATAGGAGCTGCACATATCTCTTTCTCAGGGCACACTCAGATGAGCCAGACGTCGGGTAAGCCAGCCTAGAGTTGCCCCTGGTAGCCTCGGACATCGCTCGGTGG
>NC_041380.1:221014163-221016477 GCF_002162155.2 Triticum dicoccoides
TTAAAATAAGATGACCCTTGAGTCTGCAGAACCCAAGGGAAAGGAAAGGGGCTAGGTGGCGAATGGTAAAACCAATGTTGGGCATTGCTGGAAAAGCTTTAATCAAGGCGAAATATCAAGGGGTCCCATTATAACCCAACCGTGTAAGGAACGCAAAATCCGGAAACATAACACCGATATGACGGAAACTAGGGCGGTAAGAGTGGAACAAAACACTAGGCGAGAGGCCGAGCCTTCCACCCTTTACCAAGTATATAGATGCATTAAGATAACATAGCAATATAATGATATCCCAACAAGTAAATAAAAGATGTTCCAACAAGGAACGGCTCCGATCTTCACCTGCAACTAGCAACGCTATAAGAGGGGCTGAGCAAAGCGGTAACATAGCCAATCAACGGTTTGCTAGGACAATGGTGGGTTAGAGGTTTGACATGGCAATTTGGGAGGCTGACAAGCAAATGGTAGGCATCATAGCATTGGCATAGCAAAAGAGCGAGCAAACTAGCATAGCAAAGATAGTAGTGATTTCGAGGGTATGATCATCTTGCCTGCACAGTTGTCAGAGTTGACTGGATCCTCACAAGCAAACTCAACGGGCTCCTCGGTAGAGAACTCGTCTCCCGGCTCTACCCGAACAAGACAAACAAGCAACAAGGATACAATCAACCACGTGCAAGACCAAGGAATATGATGAAATGATGATATGCTATGCGGGATGCGATGCGGGATGCAAAATGCAAGATATGACAGGAAATGCCTGAAAGTGGCCTCAACTTGGAATTCCAAGGGTGCCACTGGAAAGATGAGATGAAATCGCTTGAAAACGATATAAAGATCATTGGAATCGGAGTTACGGTTTGGAAATGGCAAGCGATTTAAGAATGACCCCGATCTGCAATTTACAGCAAGTAGGCATCTAAATGCAATGAGATGAACATGCTACAGCCACCAAACATGACAACAAAATACTTGGTAGGGATGCACACGAGATGCTTAACAAAATACTAGCACTGAGCCACGGCCAATACATCCAATATGAGGTTCAAACAAGCATGGCAAAAACGCAAATGCAAAACAGATTCCAGACTTAGTGAAATTAACACTTGTCTGAAATTTCAGATCACGAAGCCCTCTTCGGAGCAACAAAACAACATGATACACGACCTGATTAAGACAAGTAAGAACATGGCATGGAGCTACTCAACAAGCTTAACAAAAGACCCAAAGTGACCTGGGGCCAAAAGGGTTCACAAAATATACTAACGGGCACACGAACATAGCTAAAACACAATCAGTTTTCAGATTAGTGAAAACTGAGACATGCTGAAATATAACTCACGAAGGCATGTAAACGAGCTCGATGCACTCACTACGGTGCAAGTCATGGCAAGGCAATCATATATCCATTAAGAAGTCACAAAATACAAGCTATACATGGCAAGAACAATGGCATATCATGCACGAATCAACTACAATAACATCGGCAAAATCGCAAACAAGTTGACGATCTGCCCAGATTCACAATGAAGCAAAAGTAGAGCTCGATTGACTCAAGCTAGGGTGCACCATAATTGCAAACAAAGAAATGGATGGATGGAGCATAACATGATTAAGAAAACTCCTTTACTGATCATCCTCAAAAGAGGCACGGATCACTAGGAAACAAGCTGAACATATGGCATCATGAACTAAATAATCCCAGACTTAGTGAAAACTACTAAGTCCCTGAAAACAGATTGACCGGTTGCCTCACTTTGCAAGCTTGCACAAGTCACCACACACATCCTAAAAATGCATGGGTTGCACCTCTGGATAGAAGACAAAATCCTTAACAAAACATATGAAGGACTCACAGGCATAGCATGCACACAATAATCATGGCAAAAATGACAAAAGTCTAAGATGAACTAGCAGATCTGACAATTAACTCACGAAGCCCTCTTCTAACAGCATTTCGGGCATCAAGATGAACTCAAATAAAAACGATGCAATGGAATGAAATGATGAACTCGTCGAGGCGAACATTTTGATATGCTCTATGTCCAAATCGGAGCTACAGATGCAAAGTTACGGGGCCTCGAACAGGAGCATATGAAGCAAAAATTCTGGGACTTAGAAGAAAAAAAAGAGGGTTAGGGTTTACTGTAGCTCCAGTCCAGATCTGGATCGCGCGGAGCCCGAGGATCACCGGATCCTCACCGAAGCTCGCCGACGGCCCGGTCGGCGACGATGGACGGAGAGGAGGCGCGGGCTCGCCGGAACACGAAGAGGCGGCGGGCGGCGGTGGTCCGGCGGGCGCGGACGCGGCGGC
>NC_041380.1:221017020-221038599 GCF_002162155.2 Triticum dicoccoides
GGCGGATGGCTGGGCGCGGCGGGGCGGACACGTCCGGCCCGTTTCGGACGTGTCCGTCGGCGGGGGAAGCGGCGGATCTGGAAAAAAATTAGGGTTTCGAGGGGGAGAGAGATCCGAATAACGGGGGGGCTATTTATAGGCATAAGTGGAGCTAGGAGAGTCCAAATGAGGTGCGGTTTTCAGCCACGCGATCGTGATCAAATGCTCTAGGAGATGGAGCAGAGTTTGGTGGGTTTTGGGCCAAAATGGAGGGGTGTTGGGCTGCAACACACATGAGGCCTTTTCGGTCCCTCGGTTAACCGTTGGAGTATCAAACGAAGTCCAAACGATACGAAACTTGACAGGCGGTCTACCGGTAGTAAACCAAGGCCGCATGACAAGTCTCGGTCCAATCCGGAAATGTTTAATCCCCACACACGAAAGAAAGCTAGAAATGACCACCGGAGGAGAACGAATCGCCGGAGTGCAAAACGGACAACGGGGAAAATGCTCGGATGCATGAGACGAACACGTATGCAAATGCAATGCACATGATGACATGATATGAGATGCATGACAATGATAACAACACACAGAGACAAATACCCAAACCCGAGAAATAAATATAACTTAACGCCGGAAACGGCAAGAGTTGGAGTACAAATTGGGAAAGTTACATCCGGGGTGTAACAGCTACCACCTCCGTCTAGTCTATAGTCCCCTTTATATTCCGTGCCATACTTTGCACTCAAATTTAACCAACAAAATGTTAACGCACGTTATAAAAATTATATAATTGGAAACTATGTTCAAATACGAATCCAACTATATAATCTTTGGCTACATGCATTCATATTTTATTAGTTAAATAATACTTATAAACCAGGACGGGGGAATAGTAGGTAATTAAATCGCAAACATTTTTTTATTAACCGTATGTGTATGTGGCCTTTCGTCCTCCTCTCGCATGTCGTGTCACCCCGCTGCCGCAGACGGCTTATAGCGCAAGCTTGCGCAGCGCGCGGGGACGTTCTTTTGGCCAAACGGTGGCGCTAATGAATCGTAGGTGAGCCCATTCCCGCGCAACCTCGCAGGTTCCTGCGCATGCTTCCCTCCCGACTCGGTGAAATCCCCCAAAATCCCAATGCTTACCAGCCTGCTATAAAAACCCTCATGGTCGGCGAGTCCTGCATCGCATTTCCCCTCCCTCCCTGTAGCTTATCTCATCTACTTCTCCCACAATCGCCAATGGCACTGGTCCGTCGTCGTCGCTCAGCCACTCCACCGTCATCAGAGGACAGCTCCAGCTGGGAGGCTACACCATGGCAGCGGCGCAGTCCTCGGAGTAGTGTAGTGCGCGTGGCATCCCTGTTGGGTGTGCGCGGAACACCCAGAACACGCTCCGCCACTGGTGCCAATCGGCAATTGTTGCTAGCCGCCGTTGCCGCCACCATCATCGAAAGCCAGGGCCATCGTCCGCTCCGCCGCCACGGCCCGAAGGCGGGAGTTGGCTATCATGGCTGCCACCCCACTGCCGGGCATCGTGGCCATCACCCGCTCCGCCACCACGGCCCAAAGGCGGGAGGTGGTGGTCGTGGCTGCCACCCTGTCGTCGGCTGCTGTGGCCGCCAGCCCACCGTCGACCGCCAGGGTCATCACCCGCTCTGCCACCGCCTCCCGAAGGCGGGAGGCGGAAGTGGATGCCCGCACATGCGTCAGCGACCTTGCGCGCTACACCGAGTTCCTGCGGGAGGAGGAGGAGCACCCCGTTGAGCTCACAAAGAGCCTTACCGCCGCCGTGCCTGTGGAACACGCCGCCTCAGAGGCGAGGAATCAGGAGATCTACGAGGACAACCACCACTTCAAGAGGGTTCGTCTGGAGAGGCAGAGGGCGTTCGAGGTGAGCGCCACTGAAGCTGCAACAGCGGCAGGCACCGTATTGCGGTTTCCCAGCTCGTCGGTAGGCTCCTCCTCCTCCGCCTCTTACTGAGCGCGCTCGGCAGAGGAGAGGCATCCAGAAGTAGTACAAAGCCCCTCTGCAGTAGTAGTAGTATCTAGGGGCTATTTTGTTCAGTTCATCTGACTGTAGATGTGGTGGAACTGTACAACGTACTTAAAATTAGCTAGTATATATAGTTGAACTAGCTGTTTCAGTATGTGGTTGACAACAATTGGGGAAAAGTTTGGTCGGTTCAGCTGTCAAGTTGAACTGTTTGTATAAATTAAGAATGACTACTTAATCTATGAATGAAATTTATGCTTAATTACTGAATTTTAGTTGCAAAAATTAGATAGTGCTAGTGATTTTTAGCTTCATATTTTGACAAATCATAGTGTTATAAGGTTGACAAATGGCAATGTTACTAGATCAACAAATGACAATCTTTCCAGTTTGACAAATGGTAACATACCCAATATGACAGATGCAAATCACACCAAATTGTTTGTACGTGGTTGCATATGGGTCATCCAAAAGAACCATTTGCATTGAAGAGATGCACAAATCCTGCTCTCATTTTGCATCATGTCGTCCCGGGGTCGATGGGCGGGGCGTGGGAGGACGGCAGCTAGCGGCGCTGAGAGGTAGCCTTCGACGGCGGCGTCCCATGCCGCTGAGGGGGGCGCGCGCACAGAGAGGAAGGCGGGCGGCCATGGAAGTCAAAGGGTTCACTTCCTAGTGAGCCTGCACAGCGTACAGCTCGCATGCTTCCCGGTGAGCCTGCGCATTCGAGGATAGCTTGCATGCCTCTCGGCCAGCCTGCGCACCGGACTGCGCTCGCACGCCTCTCGTTCAGTCAAGGTCAAGCAACTGTCCACACGGCACCTCCTACAACCATTAAAACCAAGACACGTGGCGTAACGTGAATGGTTAACAGAACACACACGGTTTGAATTATACAAACGTTTGAGATATTAAAGTGGCAGCTATTTTTTCAAAATGACTTTGTTGGCTGTCATTATTCAAGTGCGCCTTCTCTCAAAATGGTCACGAAAAATACCACAGCATGTTGAGTGCCATTCCATGATAGAATGCCAAGTTTCATGAATTTCAGACGATTTTTGGATTTGCTAGAATTTAAAAATAAAGTATCTCAACGTTTTGCCGGCAATCAACAGTGCCCTGGTGTTTGAAATTCATTCCCATTTCTTGCATGGGACCTAAGCATGCACCCAAGGACATAGATTTGATTTTTCAACCAATTTATATGCACTTGAGCATGTGCATGTAGGTCAAATTTCAATTGTGCACATAAATGCATTGAAAACTCGGTTAATGCATAAAAATGTCCAAACGAACCCCGAAAAATCACAAAAATTGACACAACACTCCTGTTGTTCTATGTTGACATGAGAAATTTTTTGAAAGCAATAAGAGGCAATGGATATCGTTTCATCGCCAAAGGTGGGACATTCCCTACCAAAACCATCATGCTTGTTGTGAGAAGCTTTGGTTTGTGAGAAGCATACACCCAAACCTGCCCCAAATGGGACAAAAAATTTGCCATGGCATGTTGATGCCGCTCCATGATAGCATGCCAAGTTTCATGAATTTTAGACCAGTTTTAGATTTACTAGAATTTAAAAACCAGGCATCTCAATGTTTTGCCGGCAATCAACAGTGCCCTAGTGTTTGAAATCCATTCGCATTTCTTGCATGGGACCTAAGCATGAACCCAAGGGCACAAATTTGTTTTTTCAACCAATTTATATGCATTGGAGAATGTGCATGTAGTTCAAATTTGAATTATGCACATAAATGTATTGAAAACTTAGTTAATGCATAAAAATGTCCAAATGAACCCTGAAAATCACAAAAATTGACACAACTCTCCTGTTGTTCTATGTTGACACGAGAAATTTTTTGGAAGCAATAAGAGCAAATGGATATCGTTTCGTCCCCAAAGGTGGGACGTTCCCTACCGAAACCATCATGATTGTTGTGAGAAGCTCTGGTTTGTGAGAAACATATACCCAAACCTGCCCCAAATGGGACAAAATTTTTACCACGGCATTTTTATGCCGCTCCATGATAGAATGCCAAGTTTCATGAATTTCAGATGAGTTTTGGATTTACTAGAATTTAAAAATAAAGTATCTCAACGTTTTGCCCGCAATCAACGGTGCCCTGGTGTTTGAAATCCATTCCCATTTCTTGCATGGGACCTAAGCATGCACCCAAGCACACATAGTTGATTTTTCAACCAATTTATACGCACTAGAGCATGTGCATGTAGTTCAAATTTGAATTTTGCACATAAATGTATTGAAAACTCAGTTAATGCATAAAAATGTCCAAACGAACCCTGAAAAATCATAAAAATTGACACAACACTGATGTTGTTCTATGTTGACACGAGAAAAAAATTTGAAAGCAATAAGAGGCAATGGATATCGTTTCGTCCCCAAAGGTGGGACGTTCCCTACCGAAACCATCATGCTTGTTGTGAGAAGCATATACCCAAACCTGCCCCAAATGGGACACATTTTTTACCATGGCATGTTGATGCCACTCCATGATAGCATGCCAAGTTTCATGAATTTCAGACAAGTTTTGGATTTACTAGAATTTAAAAACCAAGCATCTCAATGTTTTGCCGACAGTCAACAGTGCCCTGGTATTTGAAATTCATTCCCATTTCTTGCATGTGACCTAAGCATGCACCCAAGGACACATATTTGATTTTCAACCAGTTTATATGCACTGGAGCATGTGCATGTAGTTCAAATTTGAATTATGCACATAAATGCATTGAAAACTCAGTTAATTCATAAAAATGTCCAAACAAACCTTGAAAAAATCACAAAAATTGACACAACACTCATGTTGTTCTATGTTGACACGAGAAATTTATTGGAAGCAATAAGAGGCAATGGATATCGTTTCGTCCCCAAAGGTGGGACGTTCCCTACCGACCCCATCATGCTTGTTGTGAGAAGCTCTGGTTTTTGAGAAGCATATACCCAAACCTGCCCCAAATGGGATAAATTTTTTACCATGGCATGTTGATGCCACTCCATGATAGCAGGCCAAGTTTCATGAATTTCAGACAAGTTTTGGATTTACTAGAATTTAAAAACCAGGCATCTCAATGTTTTCCCGACAATCAACAGTGCCCTGGTGTTTGAAATTCATTCCCATTTCTTGCATGGGACCTAAGCATGCACCCAAGGACACATATTTGATTTTTCAACCAATTTATATGCACCAGAGCATGTGCATGTAGTTCAAATTTGAATTATGCACATAAATGCATTGAAAACTCAGTTAATGCATAAAAATGTCCAAACAAACCCTGAAAAATCACAAAAATTGACACAACACTCCTGTTGTTCTATGTTGACATGAGAAATTTTTTGGAAGCAATAAGAGGCAATGGATATCGTTTCGTCCCCAAAGGTGGGACGTTCCCTACCGAAACCATCATGCTTGTTGTGAGAAGCTCTAGTTTGTGAGAAGCATATACCCAAACCTGCCCCAAATGGGTCAAATATTTTATCACGGCATGTTGATGCCACTCCATGCTAGCATGCCAAGTTTCATGAATTTCAGACGAGTTCTGGATTTACTAGAATTAAAATGGGACAGTTGCATTTTTACCCCTAGTTGGTTCCTACCCACGGGTTTTGCCCTCACTTTTCGAGCTTGCTCAGTTTTGCCCTTACTTTTTCCGTCGAGGTACCTCGAATGCCCTTTGACCATTTGACCAAAACATTGAAAATTCATAACTAATTCATATGAACTCAGAAAATGCAAATAAGATATCAAATGTTCAGATAAACATTACCTTTATGTGCATATCATTTGCATTCAGGACAAAAGCACCCTTTAAACTACCTGAGGTAATTCATGTTATTAACATTATTAAAAATAAAAAGGTATAAAAATATTTTTTTCATGCATAAAAATTACATGCAAATGTAGCTGATGTTTTCTGAACATCCAGATATCTTATTTGCATTTTTCTGAGTTCGTATCAACTTGTTATGAAGTTTCCAAATAATGGTCAAAGTCGTTAGAACATTCTTAACAAGATGATACGAACTTAGAAAAATGCAAATAAGATATCTGGATGTTCAGAAAACATCACCTACATTTGCATGCCATTTTTATTCATGAAAAAATATTGTTTATACCTTTTTTATTTTTAATAATGTTAATAACATTAATTACCTTAGGTAGTTTAAAGGATGGTTTTGTCCTGAATGCAAATGATATGGACATAAAGGTAATGTTTATCTGAACATTTTGATATCTTATTTTCATTTTTCTGAGTTCATATGAATTAGTTATGAATTTTCAAAGTTTTGGTCAAACAGTCAAAGGGCATTCGAGGGACCACGACGGAAAAAGTAAGGGCAAAACTGAGCAAGCTCGAAAAGTAAGGGCAAAACCCGTGGGTAGGAACCAACTAGGGGTAAAATTGCAATTGTCCCAATTAAAAAACCAGGTATCTCAATGTTTGTGGCCGAGTGACGGTGGCAGGGTGTTTGACATTCTTTCCCATTTCTTGCATGGGACCTAAGCAGGCAACCAAGGGCACATATTTGAATTTTCAATTAATTTATATGCATTAGAGGATGTGCCTGCAGTTCAAATTTGAATTATGCACATGAATGCAAATAAACCTCAGTTAATGTATAAAAATGCCCAAGCGAACCCCGAAAAATCCCAAAAATTGACACAACACTCCTGTTGTTCTATGTTGACACTAGGAAAAAATTTGAAATCGAGAATAGGTAAGGGATATCGTTTCGTCCAGAAAGGTGAAACGTTCCCTAACAAAACCATCACACTTGTTTTGAGGAGTTCTAGTTTATGAGAAGCTTATACCCAAACCTGCCCCAAATGGGACAATTTTTTTACCACGGCATGTTGATGCCGCTCCATGATAGCATGCCAAGTTTCATGAATTTTGGACGAATTTTGGATTTATTAGAATTACAAAAGCAAGTACGTCGACGTTTGCCGGAGAGCCACGGTGCCGTGGTGTTCGAATTTCATCCCCATTTCTTGCATGGGAGATAAGCATAAACCCATGGACACATATATGATTTTACAACCCATGTTGGTGCACCGGAGCATGTGCATGTGGTTTAATTTTGAATTGTGCACCTGAAATGGCTAGAAAACCAATTTAATGTATAAAATGTTCAAACGAACCCTGAATAATTCCAATTCTTTTACGGCACACATATAGTTGCATGTTCACTCCAGATAAAAGGTTTAGCAATTCAAACACCATCCGTTGTCGCTATGACCCCATTATGTAATTCAAATCAAGATGAAAAATCAAGTAGATCGCACATAGTTTATTATCACCAGCCATGTGAGATGCAACACAAAATATCCTGGAGCACCGTCGGTGTATAGTATGCCTATGTCTTACGCGAGAAGGTGTGTCGGCTACAGTCCACAGCCGACGTCTCAAGCACACTATCTCGCTCCCCAAATATCATTTCACTGTTCAATCATCGCCGATGAAAGATGGGTACGTGGACCCGCATCGTGAGGGCAACTTCGGTGGCCCACTCCGGTGAGAGCGCGGCCGCAGCCGCCATGCGCGTGCTAACATGGTGCATGAGCGTGGCTGCAATCTGCGACTGAGCGGCAAAGGTAGCCCAAACGGGTGATGTTGCTTCTCAGGTGGCGGCAACAACATCTGCCTCGGGGATATCAACTGGCGAGAGCGGCACAATAGCTGTCCATTCCGCAACGGTGGCCTTATCCCTGATGGAGGCCGCCCACGACCATGTCGAGGGCCGCCCACGCCTAGCTCCTGGCAGTCACCGCACAAATCAAATGAAGCTTCCCCGACAACGGTCGGCAACCCATGGCCAAAGAGCTGGCAATCGCCGAGAGCGTTCGAGCAGCCTTCCGTTCCTCCCTCGCATACCTTGCGACGACGGAGCCCATCCAAGCCCAGATCGCATCCGCCCATGCCCATCTCGTGGTGGCCTTTTACAAAGAGATGGCGGACGCAGATGGCGAGATGCTTGTCGAGTATGGTGTGATGGATGCCATGAAGCCCCTTCCCAGGAGACCGTCGGGCACGAGCTGGACATGGAGGAGGCGGCGGAGATCGACGAGCACCAGCTGTAGTAGTACTCTTTGTTTTGTTTAATTAAGAGCGCTGGTCTTTAATTTGTTAGAGTAATATTTAGGTCAGCTAGCTCTGTTTAATTGCTGAACTTGCTCGATTAAGAAGTGTGGGTGTGCTATAGTCTCCTTTGTGTACCCAAATTATGCAATGACGTGGATGACCACTGTAACCATGGGAATTCGAACCAAATTTTTTGACGTTCAAACTCATCACACACGGGTTAAGCTATCTGAATCATTTGTGATCTTCACATATCGTACACAGTTCTGAATAAGGTACCGTGTCTGATGACACTTTGCGCGCCAGTTTTTTTGCTGAAGCGATTCCAAATTTGCGGCTTCTGCGGAAATATCCACCTCCCCGCCCCTCCCCCTTACCAAAATCCACATTTCCCCTGTTTCCGCCTTCCTTTCCAAGTTGAAACCTTCACTCCTTGCTTGCAGCACCGCCTCCTCATCAGCGACCCTCCTTCATGCTACCCGGCCTCGTCTATCCAGGCAGGTAATCCACACCCGACCCCCATCCTCCTCCTCCTTCCACATCCCACATGCCCCGACCACCGGCGGAGCGCGACACCTTCCACCCAAATGACCGACCCCTCCACCAAATAAGCACCGCCCTAAGCCATGGCGCATGCAGTATAGCCAGGATCTCAAGGAGAATTTGGCAGCGGAGAAGCAAATCGCGGCCGCACGCTCGGATGAGGTCGCAATGGCTGCCATTCGTGCCGACCCCGAGATCTTGGAGGAGCACCTTGCCATTTGCTAGCTAGGCTGGTTAAGCATGCTCGGTTTACCTGTTGCGTGTGCTGCTCCTGCCTTTCCTTCACAAATTCTAGTGAATTGTGCTATCTAATTTTACCATGCAATCTATTGCTCTAGTGTATATGTTCTATATGTCGTGCAGTGTGGTGCTCGCTTATTAACTGTTTTGTTAATTAGTTGTCGTCTTCAGTCAACTGTTTAGTTCAATTCTGCAAATGTGATGTTCAATTCTTCAGGCTGCAATTTTGTATTGTCTTCCATGTGAGAAATAAATTGAATTTATCTTTACAAAATACATGAGAAACGAATACAATTGCTATATTTCCAAGTTGTCAAGCATGCTTGGTTTGGTTATACATTGTGCAATGTAGTGCTCAGTTAACATTTGGTTCATTTGTATTGTGGTGTTTAGTTAACTGTTTGGTTCAATTCTGCAATGCGATGTTCAATAGTTGTGGGTGCATTCTGTTATTGTATACCATGTGAGGAATAAATTGAATTTGGCTGTAGTAAATACATGAGAAAAAAATACAATTGCTACAATTGGCTGTAGTTAACTGTTTGGTTAACTATCTGATCTTCTATTAGGAGTATGTTATATTGTGCAATGTGGTGCTCAGTTAATGTTTGGTTCATTTGTTGTGGTGTTTAGTTAACTGCTTGGTTCAATTCTGCAATGCGATGTCCAATTGTTGTGGGTAGAATTTTGTATTGTTGTGCATGTGAGGAATAAATCGAATTTGGCTGCACTTAATACATGAGAAACATATACAAGTGCTATATTTCCTAGTTCTTAATCATGCTTGGTTTGGATAAATGGGTTTCCTATGTGGCTTGAACTAATCTGATGAATCTGCAATGTGCTTTTTTTTCATCAACATATTTTACTGATTGCATGCGAACCCTTACTTAACCTGATGACTAACTACCTTATACGTGTTGCAGGGAAACAATGGGAAGCACTGAGGTTTATTGTCGAGGTTAGCACATGCATGGTCCGTTGTCTAATAGCACATTATTGTGCAATTGAAGGAACCATTCTAATATTTTGGTTTTTAACAATTTGGTCTTGCACATGTAGGTCCTGCTGTCAGAGGTTTTGACCCACTGTTCGACCCTTTTTGCATATGGGGAAATGAGTTTTCCATGAATATCAATCAAATCAAGAAACTCAGAAAGATTATTAGGATAAAGAAATTAGCGACAAAAAACAACAAGATCTTTGTCTGCACAATGAAGAAGACATCAATTCACTACAAGATGCTACTAACTATTATACCTTGCCTTTTTTATTCCTTTGCCCCATTTCCAATATAGAGAAGATATTTATGCACATCCTTGTTTTCGGGCCTTTCCAAAGTAGTTCACTGATGATTACCTCTCAAGCCACATCTATGGTCAGGAGGCGAGGAAGGTTTTCATACAACACCCACGGTTCAATATTGAAGTGTTCCTAAAGAGGACGAAGGATGAACGGTCAATCATCCACAGGCACTGGCCTAGAAGTTGCAAAGACCTTCAACATGAATGAAGGCTCAATATTCGCCTTCCGCTTCAGCAGTTTTCCAGATGAGATGCATCTGTCTATATACCGTCTATGATGCTAATTTTGAAAGGTTCTACATGAAACTTGGTGCAGGTGCAATTGTGTAATGGGGCAGCTGAGTGCTGAAGCTATACCATGTTGTACTCTGATGCATTTCAATTATGAAATTTTGCTTCCTCAATATGGAAATGAAATATATTATGTGCTTAATATGAATGTCAATTAGATTAATAAATGAATTATTAATAATAGGGCAATTAGCCTGCTAATGGCGAACAAGCCTGCTAATTGGGTTTTGCTATTGCAAACGGTTATTAAAAAATACTGTGGGCGATGACCTCAGGCAACGCACATAGTTTCTAGGAATAAACCACACAACTTTCTCTTGAAAACTGTTTGCGTTAGGCCACCTTGCGCAAACATTTACCACATAAAACTGTGTGTGATGGACAACCTTTGCCACACAGTTTCTTTTACGGACTGTGTGTGATACAATCAATAACGCATGTGATTTAATGGAAAAAATTGTGTGTGATGTACCTGTGAATGAAAATGTTTTCCTTGGGGCGACAGTGTGGGATGTACATACGAACGGAAACGTTTAGCGGGGACTGACTGTGTGGGATGTACTTGTGACCGGAAACAATTTCGCGTGTATAATTGTATTTTTAGCTCTACTGTACGTATTTCCGTATTTAAGCGCTTGTCGGTCGCACACGACCTCATTTTGCCGAGCGTGTGTGCCAGGAGGGCATATCCTGACGGGTTCTGGCTCGTGTGGGAAGGACCCCCCTATCGCTATAACACCCCGGATGTAACTTGCCATATTTGTAACTCCGACTCTTGCCATTTCCGGCTTTAAGTTATGGGTTTTGTCTTTGTTTTGCATTTTGTTCATGTCATGAATTTCATATCATGTCATCATGTGCATCGCATTTGCATACGTGTTCGTCTCATGCATCCGAGCAATTTCCCCGTTGTCCGTTTTGCAATCCGACACTCCCACATGCACCGGCGCACCCCTCTTGTCTCTTTTCGTGAGCGGGTGTTAAACATTCTCGGAATGGACCGAGATTTGCCAAGTGGCCTTGGTACACCACCGGTAGACCACCTGTTAAATTTCGTTCCATTTGGAGTCCGTTTGATGCTCCAACGGTAAACCGGGTAACCGCAGTAGCCTTTTGTGTGTTGCAGCCCAACACCCCTCCAAAACAGCCAAATAACCCATCTAAACCACTTCCATGTCCTCCGCCGTCGGATCACGATCGTGTGGGCGAAAACTACACTCCATTTGGACACTCCTACGTCCGCCTACCTATAAATATGTCTTCTTCCCCGAATTTCTCGTCCAAACCCTAGATCCACATCCCCCGCCGCCGCCGGACACGTCCGGATCGGGCCGGACGCATTCGCCCCGCCGCCTCAGCCACTCCCGTGTTGCCACGTCACCGCCGCCATCCCGCGCACCGCCGAAGCCCGCAGGGCCTAGATCCGCCCCCCGCGGTCCCGTTCCACGCCGCTGCCGCCCGCGGGCGACCCCGCTCGAGGCCGCCGCTCCGCCGCCGACCGCGCCCGCCACCACTGGAGTTTGCCGGCGCCCGTTCCTCCGCCACCGTGAGCCGCCTGCGGCTCCGCTGCCCCCGCGCCGGGGTCCGCTCCTTGCCTGCTCGCCCGGCGCGCCACCGCCGGTCCTCTCCGTCTCCGGCCGCTGACCCTCGCCGCCCAACCTCGCCGGCCTCCTCGTCTTCGTGCTCCGACTGCCGCCTCAGCAAACTTCGGTGAGACCGGCCTTGCCTCGGTTCGCATGCAAGTCGAAGAACCCTAGATCCAATATCCGGAAGGTTGATTTTCACCTAAGTCTTTCCCCCTGTTACATTTTATGCCTCTTTTCATCATGCCATATCTCTGTGACCGTAGCTCCGTTTCATGCGTATGATATATCAAAATGTTCATCGTGAGATGCTCTTCATTGCATTACATTGTGGCATGCTTGTTTGAGTTCATCTTGAGGCCCTTATCACTGATGCAAGAGTGCTATAAAATGTTTACTGCTGCTACTTATGAGTTTATGATGATTTGTCATTTTTGTCACATTTGATGTGTGCTTCATATGGGCATGAGCTCTACATGTGTTTTGAACTATGCCATGACATACTTACATAGGAGCTTGCCATGTATTTTTGTGATCTTTTTGGTGACTAGCACAAGCATGCAAACTAGGCTTCGTGATGTTGCTGATTTTAGTGACAGGTTTTTGCTAACTCCTCATCCTACTGTTATTTTGATGCCATGTAAACATGATGCTACAGTGAGATCCATGTTTGTTTTGAGTTGCTTCGGTTAGGATGTTTTGAACATATGGTTATGCTCTATCCATCCATGCCCCTGTTTGCAATTATGAAGTGCCCTAGCATGTCTTAATATTGCTCTACTTTTGCTATAAAATGTTCCTGGCAGAATGTTAACATGTTAATCAATATTGCCATGGTTGTTGCTAGTGATCCATGCATGCTATGAACTTGCTCCTGCCATGGTTAGCTTCATGAACATGTCTTCTTGCTGATGCTATGCTTGTTTTGTCATGCAAGGCTTTGTGGTGAGTGATTTGAGATTGCAAAGTTGCCTTCATAATTCTGTTTATGCCATGCTCCGATTTCTGCTAAGTCTCAAACTGTTAGTGAAACTTGCTATGTTAACATGGGTGCCATCATATCTTCTATGCCTTTTTGGCTCATTTTCAGTAAGAGACTTTTGTTCTATGAATTTAGTAGATTCATGTCATGCCTTGGTTTGCTATGATATGTTCCTGTAGCATGTTGTTTGCTAGCTCTAAACATGGCTTCCTGATGTTATTTCTGGCATGTTAGTATTTTCACTAAGTCTATGGAGCTGATATCTTTTGCACTTTTGCCATGCTTGTTTGAACCTATTCTTGTGTGATTTAGCCGTAGCTCAGTGTTCATGTTTTGTCAAGCATCTTGTGTACAACACTGCCATGAGAGTTGTTGCCATGTTGGAGTGCAGTAGCTTAGTTTCTTGTTGCATTCTAAGCGGCATCGTGTTGTTAATCGCAGAATTATGCCATTCTTGTTTTGCTTGCCATTTGCAAATCGTTCGTCCGTTTCCGGTGATCTTTATATCGATTTCGACCGAAATCATCTCATCTTTCCAGCGGCACACTTGGTTTGCCAAGTTGACGCCTTGTTCATTCTTTCCCTTCCGAAGCACGCATATGCATTGCATATCATGTCTTGCATATCATGCCATGTTTTGCATCATGTGGCTTGTGCATTGCATCGTGATTGATTGTTGGTCCCTTGCTTGTGTTCTTGCTTTGGGTAGAGCCGGGAGACGAGTACGTGATCGAGGAACCTGTTGAGTACGCTAACGAGGATCAAGCTTTCGACAACTCTGAGAACTTTGCAGGAAAGATGACCATACCCTTGAAATCACTTCTATCTTTGCTTGCTAGTTGTTCGCTCTATTGCTATGCTGCGTTACCTACCACTTGCTATATCATGCCTCCCATATTGCCATGTCAAGCCTCTAACCCACCTTTCCTAGCAAACCGTTGTTTGGCTATGTTACCGCTTTGGCTCAGCCCCTCTTATAGCGTTGCTAGTTGCAGGTGAAGATGAAGCTTGTTCCATGTTGGAACATGGATATTGTTGGGATATCATTATTATATCTTATTTACTTTAATGCATCTATATACTTGGTAAAGGGTGTAAGGCTCGGCCTTTTTCTTGGTTTTTTGTTCCACTCTTGCCGCCCTAGTTTCCATCATACCGGTGTTATGTTCCTTGATTTTTGCATTCCTTACGTGGTTCGGTGTTATGGGAACCCCTTGACAGTTCGCCTTGAATAAAACTCCTCCAGCAAGGCCCAGCCTTGGTTTTACCATTTGCCTACCTACCACCATATACCTTTCCCTTGGGTTCTGCAGACTCAAGGGTCATCTTTATTTTAAACCCCCTCGGGCCAGTGCTCCTATGAGTGTTGGTCCAAACGAGTAGACTGCAGGGCCACCTTGGGGCAACTCAAGGGTTGGTTTTACTCGTAGAATGTCTCATCTGGTGTGCCCTGAGAATAAGATACGTGCGACTCCTATCGGGATTTGTCGGCACATCGGGCGGCTTTGCTGGTCTTGTTTTACCTTTGTCGAAATGTCTTGTAACCGGGATTCCGAGACTGATCGGGTCTTCCAGGGAGAAGGAATATCCTTCATTGACCGTGAGAGCTTGTGATGGGCTAAGTTGGGACACCCCTGCAGGGTATAAACTTTCGAGAGTCGTGCCCACGGTTATGGGCAGAAGGGAATTTGTTAATATCTGGTTGTAGAGAACTTGACACTTAACTTAATTAAAATGAATCAACCACGAGTGTAGCAGTGATGGTCTCTTTTCGGCGGAGTCCGGGAAGTGAACACGACCTTGTGCTATGCTTGAGCGTAAGTAGCTTCAGGATCACTTCTTGATCACTTTTAGATTCTCGACCGTGTGTTGCTTCTCTTCTTGCTCTCTTTTGTGTAAGTTAGCCACCATATATGCTTAGTGCTTTGCTGCAGCTCCACCTCACTACCCCTTTCCAACCTTTAAGCTTAAATAGTCTTGATCGTGAGGGTGTGAGATTGCTGAGTCCCCGTGACTCACAGATACTTCCAAACAGATGCAGGTGCCGACGATGCCAGTGCAGGGGACGCTACCGAAGGCAAGTGGGAGTTCAATGAGGATTCGAGCCATTACTATATTTCTTTTCCGGATGATCAGTAGAGGAGCCCAATTGGGACGATCGGGGATCTAGCATTTGGGGTTGTCTTTTTTCTATTTTGGTTCCGTAGCCGGACCTTTAATTGTACCTTGGATGATGTATGGATTATTTATGTATTATGTGAAGTGGATATTGTAAGGCGACTCTTTATCCCTTCCTTATTCATTACATGGGATGTGTAAAGATTACCCCTCTTGCGACATGCCTACCATGCGGCTATGCCTCTAAGTCGTGCCCCGACATGTGGGAGATATAGCCGCATTGTGGGTGTTACAAGTTGGTAATCAGAGCCTTCCCCGACTTAGGAGCCCCCTGCTTGATCGAATCACTGACGTTGTTGAGTCTAGAACAAAATGTTTTGAGTCTTAGGATTATATATATCGGAGAGTAGGATTCTTTTTACTCCTCAATCCCTTCGTCGCTCTGATGAGGCCTCCTGACGTAGAGTTTTGACTCTTCTCTCCTCAAATTTCACAATTTTTTTAGGATCACGCGGGTATCTTGGAATTGTTCTGATGGTTTTGTGATGAGAACATTGTTCTTGGTGCCTCCTGACATTAAGGGGTTGTGGCAGTGTCCCGGGGAGTTGAGCTCCGAGGTGTTGTCGTCACAATTTTATCATTGCAGTTCTGAAATACCTGAGTTCACCGACATCAAAAATCTCTTTTATGCAGCTGTTGGTGAGATAACCTCGACGCCACCCAGTACTGGGCGAGAGTTCGGGAGTATTGCCATAACTCGTATAACGGATGCTTTTCGAAGGTTGAGGTAAATGATTTCTGAAGGTTTCTTGGTTATGTGTTGATGGATGGATACAGCTGGATGTAAGATTTGCTAGTTTTGGGTGAGATATTATGCTTCCCCTGTATCCCCAACACCTGATTGCATAACCAGAAAGTTTCGGGAGTTTCATAGGTGGGAATTCAAGTAGCTCTAGTATCTCTTCCCGCAGATATTTGGTTTGTGATTGGGTAATCCTTACCACTTATTTTTTCATATCTGTACCTTGTTGCTTTATTTCATCTACCTTTATCTATGTGGCTTCTCAACTTATGGACATGTGATGATCTACTTTGGAATCCATTCGTTCATCCTTGTTCGAATGTTAAGACTTTATGTTGCAGTTTTGGTCCATTGATTCAGATTGAATATATGTCTTTCAAGATGCTAACGGATGTCAACCTCTTTAGGATGGCTCCTCCAACGCGTCAGAATCCGAACCCTCTGCCACCACCTCCACCTCCGGAGGCATGGCAACTGTCATGGCAGCCACCAACGCCAACACTCATATGCTTTTGCAACTCTTGCAAGAGCGCAACCAAGGTCAAGGCAACCAAGGAAATAAAGGCCAAGGCAACAATCAGCCTAAGTTTGCTACCCTCAACCAGTTCCTCGCAAACCAGCCGAAGTCCTTCAGCAACTACTTCGAGGCCACAGACACCGACGACTGGCTCGTGGATATCTGCAAACATTTTGAGTGTAGCAATGTCAGGCCCGAGGACTTTGTCAAGTTTGCTCCGTTTCAACTAAAAGACCAAGCTGCTGAGTGGTATCAACAATACAGAGATTCCAGAGGAGGTCGTGTGATTACCTGGAATGATTTCCCCGAGACTTCAAAGCTCATCACATCCCACAAAGTGTTGCTGAGAGCAAGCAAGTTCCTCAATCTCAAGCAAGGCAGCATGTTCGTGTATCAATACAATATCCAGTTTCAGAAACTTGCTCGCTTCGCTAAACAAGACGTCCCTGATGAAAAGAGTATGATTTATCAATTCAGAGGTGGCCTCAAAGAAGATCTGCAATTAGCTCTCGTGCTTCTTGATCCGACTGAGTTTGATCAATTCTACAATATGGCACTAAAGCAAGAAGCTGCTCAGCTCAAGTGTGAGGCATCTAAGAAGAGAGTCAGGGATGCAGTTTGGTCTTCTTCTTCAACTCAAGTGGCAACTAAGTAACAGAAGTTCTGGTTGCCTCCTCCTCCTCCATTTCGTCAGCCTTATCAGCAGAAGAGCAAAGGTGGCAATGGATCTTCCCACCCACCCAACCCAGGCTATCAGAACAAAGCTCAGTCTCATACTCCAAGGTCAAGTGCTCCTTATCACCGTCCGCTCTCAGAGGTTACTTGCAACAAGTGTCAGCAGAAAGGGCACTATGAAAACAAATGCTTCAACCAAAGGCGCCTTCTGCCTCCTCCTCTTGTGAGATCTGCCAGCAATGCAGTGGTCAAGCATAATCCCAAGCATGCTAAGGTCAACATGATGAATGCAACTCAGGCAGAGGATTCTTCAGAAGTGATCATGGGTAACCATCCAGTTAACTCTATTCCTGCAAAAGTTCTTTTTTATACTGGTGCATCGCATTTTTCATGTCATTCCCATTTGCATCGGAGCACAATGTTGACACAGAGGTTTTGTCCAAAGTCCTGCAAGTTGTTTCTCTTGGAAAGCTTATGACTTCTAGTTTGGTTGCTCCCGATGTCTCTGTCCAGTTTGGAGATTATAAATTTATGTCCTCTCCAATTGTTCTTGGTGACTCGGATATTGATCTAATTCTCGGGATGGACTGGATTTCTAAGCACAAGGCTCAGCTTGATTGTGCTGTCAGGCAGATTCAATTGACACACTCTTCTGAGGATGTGATCATCTATGCTGCTCGTGACGAAACCATTCGGTTGTTTTCTCTCAATGAGAAGGGCGAGTTGAATTCCATCTCTCAGATTCCAGTTGTTTGTGAATATCAAGACGTCTTTCCAGAAGAGCTTCCGGGAATGCCTCCTCACCGGCCAGTTGAATTCGTTATCGATCTTGAGCCTGGCACAGAACCTATTTGCAAGCGTCCTTACAAGCTTGGACCGGAAGAGTTGAAGGAGTTGAAGAAACA
Organism: Triticum dicoccoides; assembly: GCF_002162155.2. NCBI lineage: Eukaryota > Viridiplantae > Streptophyta > Magnoliopsida > Poales > Poaceae > Triticum > Triticum dicoccoides. The sequence goes on from NC_041380.1 coordinate 221,035,062, forward strand.
ACTGGATGAACAAGAGCGTACGGGTCTGATCAGACCGAGTTCATCTCCATGGGGTTGTGATGTTCTTTTTGTCAAGAAGAAGGATGGAACGGAATGACTCTGCGTCGACTATCGTCCATTGAACAAGAAGACAATAAAGAACAAGTATCCACTTCCCAACATCAATGAGCTATTCGAGCAACTTAAAGGTGCTCAAGTTTTCTCCAAGCTTGACCTCCGTATGGGTTATCATCAGATTCACATTCGTGAACAAGATATCCCCAAGACAGCATTCAGAAAAATCTATGGTTCTTATGAATATACTGTCATGTCATTCGGCCTTGTCAATGCTCCTCCAACGTTCTCTCGCATGATGAACTTCATATTCAACCCTTACACAAATGATTTCGTCTTGGTGTATCTCGATGATATATTGGTCTTTTCCAAGAATAAGGAGGATCATGCCAAGCATTTGAGACTGGTACTCGACAAACTCAGAGAGCATCAATTCTATGCGAAGTTTTCCAAGTGTGAGTTATGGCTTGATGAGGTTCTTTACCTTGGTCATATCATCTCCGCCAAGGGCATCGCTGTTAATCCCGAGAAGGTGTCTGCAATTGTGAATTGGGAACCTCCTGAGAGTGTCAAGAAGCTCCGCAGTTTTCTTGGGCTTGCAAGCTATTGTCGAAGATTCGTTGAGAATTTCTCTAAGATTGCAAAGCCTCTTTCTAACCTCCTCCAAAAGCATGTCAAGTATGTCTAGACGCCTGAATGTGACGTTGCTTTCAACACCCTCAAAGAGAAGTTAGTCACAGCTCCTGTCTTGATTCCTCCTGATGAATCCAAGCCATTTGAAGTTTTCTGTGATGCCTCCCTGCAAGGTCTCGGTGCTGTGTTAATGCAAGAGAAGAAAGTTGTGGCTTATACCTCTCGTCAGTTGAAGCCTAACAAAAGGAACTACCCCACTCATGTCTTGATTTGGCGGCAGTTGTCCATGCATTATTAACGTGGAGACATCTCTTGTTGGGAAGGAAAGTGGACATATTCATGGATCATAAGAGCCTCAGGTACATCTTCACTCAGCCCAACCTCAACCTCAGGCAGACTCGTTGGGTCGAAATGATTCAAGAATACAATCCGAGTATTGAATATACTCCAGGCAAGGCCAATGTCATTGCATATGCTTTGAGAAGGAAGGCTTACTGCAACAGCTTAATTCTCAAGCCCTTCCAACCGGACCTTTGTGAAGCTTTCCGCAAACTGAATCTCCAAGTTGTTCTTCAAGGTTTTCTTGCCAACCTCCAAGTCTCTCCTACTTTGGAAGGATCAAATTCGTGAGGCGCAACTTCTTGATGCCATGGTGAAGAAGGTGAAAAATGGGATTGCCAAGAGCCAACCCAAATACAAGTGCTATCGCATTGAAGACAAAGACACTCTATTCTTCGAGGATCGAATTGTGGTTCCTAAAGGTGATCTAAGGAAAGTCATTATGAATGAGGCGCACAATTCCCTTCTATCCATTCATCCTAGAAGTACAAAGATGTACCATGACCTCAAGCAGTCATATTGGTGGACTCGAATGAAGCGAGAAATTGCTCAGTTCATGAATGAATGTGATGTCTGCAGAAGGGTGAAAGCAGAACACCAATGGCCAGCTGGTCTCCTCCAATCTCTTGCCATTCCAGAATGGAAGTTTGACCATATTGAGATGGACTTCGTGACTGGATTTCCCAAGTCCTAGCGTGGAAATGATGCTATCTTCGTTGTCATCGACAAGCTTACTAAAGTGTCTCATTTCCTTCCAATCAAACAATCTATCACAACAGCTCAGTTGGCAGAGTTATACACCTCCAGGATTGTCTCCTTGCACGGAATTCCGCAATTGATATCTTCAGATTGCGGAAGCATCTTCACTTCTAAGTTCTGGGACTCCTTCCAGAAGGCCATGGGCACCAACATTCGCTTCAGCACAGCCTTCCATCCTCAAACTAGTGGCCAAGTCGAGCGAGTCAATCAAATCCTTGAACATATGCTCAGGGCTTGTGTCATTTCCTTCGGTATGAAATGGGAAGATTGTCTTCCATATGTCGAGTTCTCCTACAACAAAAGCTTCCAAGCAAGTTCGGGCAAGGCCCCATTCGAAATTCTCTATGGCAAAAAGTGCCATACTCCTCTCAATCGGTCAGAGACTGGTGAACGCCAACTTCTTGGCAACGACTTGATCACAGAGGCGGAAGAAATGTGTAAAGTCATCCGTGAAAATCTCAAAGCCGCGCAATCGCGCCAGAAGAGTTACTATGATAGAAAGCACCATGACTTGGCTTTCAAGATCAGAGACCATGTCTACCTCCGCGTCTCTCCAATGAAAGGTACTCGTCGCTTCGGTATCAAAGGGAAGCTTGCCCCTAGATATGTGGGTCCTTTCAAGATCATTGGCAAAAGATGCGATCTCGCCTATGAACTTGAGCTTCCGTCCAACTTCGCAAATGTGCATGATGTGTTTCACATGTCACAGCTTCGCAAGTGCTTCAAGACTCCTGAGCGCACCATCAATTTCGAAGAGATTGATCTCCAAGAGGACCAGTCTTATCATGAGCATCCCGTTGCTATTCTTGAAGAAATCGAGCGCAAGACTCGCAACAAGTCAATCAAATTCCTGAAAGTGAAGTGGTTACACCATTCTGACCGAGAAGCCATCTGGGAATGTGGGGATCACCTCCGTTTCGAATATCCGGAGTTCTTTCAGTCCTAGATCTCGGGACGAGAGCCTTTCGTAGTGGTGGGGTCTTCTAACACCCCGTATGTAACTTGCCATATTTGTAACTCCGACTCTTGCCATTTTCGGCTTTAAGTTATGAGATTCCCTTCATGGTTGGGTTTTGTCTTCGTTTTGCATTTTGTTCATATCATGTCATCATGTGCATCGCATTTTGCATACGTGTTCGTCTCGTGCATCCGAGCATTTTCCCGGTTGTCCGTTTTGTAATCCGACACTCCCACATGCACCGGCGCACCCCTCTTGTCTCTTTTCGTGAGCGGGTGTTAAACGTTCTCGGAATGGACCGAGATTTGCCAAGTGGCCTTGGTACACCACCGGTAGACCGCCTTTCAAATTTCGTTCCATTTGGAGTTCGTTTGATGCTCCAACGGTTAACTGGGTAACCGCGGTAGCCTTTTGTGTGTTGCAGCCCAACACCCCTCCAAAACGGCCCAATAACCCATCTAAACCACTTCCATATCCTCCGTCGTCGGATCACGATCGTGTGGGCGAAAACTACACTCCATTTGGACACTCCTACCTCCTCCTATCTATAAATATGTCTTCTTCCCTGAATTTCTCGTCCAAACCCTATATCCACATCCCCCCCCGCCGCCGGACACGTCCGGATCGGGCCAGACGCGTCTGCCCTGCCGCCTTAGCCACTCCCGCATTGCCACGTCACTGACGCCGTCCCGCGCGCCACGGAAGCCCGCCGGGCCTAGTTCTGGCCCCCGCTGGCCCGTTCCCCGCCGCCGCCGCCCGCGGGCGACCCCGCCCTAGGCCGTCGCTCCGCCGCCG
>NC_041380.1:221039378-221063671 GCF_002162155.2 Triticum dicoccoides
CACCGGAGTTCGCCGGCGCCAACTGCCCCACCACCGCGAGCCGCCGCCGGCTGCGCCGCTCCCCGCGCCGGCGTCCGCGCCTCGCCTTCTCGCTCGGCGCGCCGCCGCCCGTCCTCTCCGTCTCCAACCGTCGACCTGCGCCGCCTAACCTCGGCGGCCTCCTCGCCTTCGAGCTTCGGCTGCCGCCTCCGCAAACTCCGGCGAGCCCGGCCTGGCCTCGGTTTGCGTGCAAGTAGAAGAACCCTAGATCTGAGATCCAGAAGGTTGATTTTCACCTAAGTCTTTTCCCCCAGTGACATTTTATGCCCCTTTTCATCATGCCATATCTCTGTGACTGTAGCTCCGTTTCATGTGTATGATATATCAAAATGTTCGGGATGCTCTTCATTTCATCTTGAGGCCCTTATCATTGATGCAAGAGTGCTATAAAATGTTTACTGCTGCTACTTATCAGCTTATGATGATTTGTCATTTTTGTCACATTTGATGTGTGCTTCATATGGGCATGAGCTCTACATGTGTTTTGAACTATGCCATGACATACTTACAGAGGAGCTTTCCATGTATTTTTGTGATCTTTGTGGTGACTAGCACAAGCATGCAAACTAGGCTTCATGATGTTGCTGATTTCAGTGACTTAGGTTTTTGCTAACTCCTCATCCTGCTGTTATTTTGATGCCATGTAAACATGATGCTACAGTGAGATCCATGCTTATTTTGAGTTGCTTCATTAAGGATGTTTTGAACATATGGTTATGCTCTATCCATCCATGCCCCTGTTTGCAATTATGGAGTGCCGTAGCATGTCTTAATGTTGCTCTACGTTTGCTATAAAATGTTCCTGGCAGAATGTTAACATGTTAATCAATGTTGCCATGGTTGTTGCTAATGATCCATGCATGGTATGAACTTGCTCTTGCCATGGTTAGCTTCATGAACATGTCATCGTGCTGATGCCATGCTTGTTTTGTCATGCAAGGTTTTGTGGTGAGTGATTTGATCTTGCAAAGTTGCCTTCATAATTCAGTTTATGCCATGCTCTGATTTCTGCTAAGTCTCAAACTGTTAATAAAAGTTGCTATGTTTACATGGGTGCCATCATATCTTCTGTGCCTTTTTGGCTCGTTTTTAGTAAGAGACTTTGGTTTTATGCATTTAGTAGATTCATGCATGCCTTGGTTTGCTATGATATGTTCCTTTAGCATGTTGTTTGATAGCTCTAAACATGGCTTCCTGATGTTATTTCTGGCATGTTAGTATTTTCACTAAGTCTGTGGAGCTGATATCTTTTGCACTTTTGCCATGCTTGATTGAATCTACTTGTCGGGGATGTACCCCGCGGTATGACCCGGCCGGAATCATGACCCGGTCGGGCTTGGCGACTCACCAGAAACCTGGCTGGAGCTTGGCGACTCATAGGCGATCCGCCCGGATATGGCGGTTTACATATGGCGGTTTACATGTAACCCGCCTGGACATTGTGACTCAGGCAGATCAGGCGGACGACAAGGCCCAAGGCCTAGCAGGCCGGCTTATACTCTAGTGGGCCGGCTTAAGAGGAAAGGGATGACGAATATTTCCTTTACGAGGAAGCAAGACCCGGACTTGTATTCAACTTGTAAGAAAGGATAAACTAGTCCTAGTCCTACTAGGACTCCAAATGTAACCCGCCCCTTCAACATATATAAGGAGGGGCAGGGCTCCCAAAAGAGGGACAGAAAATAATCGCTAGGGCTAGACACAAAGGGGGAGCCGGCTTATGCTGCGACTCTCTCATGAGCATAATGAGATCTAGCCACAAACATCATGTAGGGCTATTACCGGATGATGTTTCCCGGGGCCTGAAGCTGTCTAAATCCTTGTATTGTATTGCGTCTCTCGATTCCGCTCAGCCCCTCTCAAGCTACTACAAAGATGTGTTGGCCTCACGACTAAGTCCTCACACTAGGACATCTGTCGTGACAATTCCATGATAGTTGGCGCCCACCGTGGGGCCTGCACACAGTGGTTAAATATTTTCCTGAACCGACACCTGGTCATCTTTAAGTCCTTGTCATTTCCTCCTGGATGCATACTCAAAGATCTTATAGCAAATCTCTTTTAACAGATATGTCCAAACCTTGCCAATGCAAAAATCCAGATACTTCTTTTGAGAAATTCGGGTCAATAGGCCAGCTTCAGAGCCAATTTACAGACATTGGTATCTTTATAGAGAAATATTGTAATAAATAATCCACTTGAATCGGCTTCCCAAGCGCCGGCTTAAAAATATTGGTCTTGAAAAACTCATCTGACTTTCAGCCGGCTTGTAAAACTTGCCGGTTTACCATTGCCAAAATATCCGGTTTGTAAATATTGATAGCACCGGGTCATAATTGTTGCCAACGCCGGTTCATGATTGTTACCAATGCCGATTCATGATTATTGATGACACCGGGTTATGATTGTTGCAGAAATCGGGTTATGATTGTTGCAGATACCGGGTCAATCTGGTTTATTCAAAACTGAGAATTTGAAGATTTTTCTCCCTTATATCCATATTACCTGTAGCCCCCAAGTCTTGAGCGGAACAAAGTGATGGCTTAAGACTTGCTTCAATATAAATACTGTCGCTTTGAGGAAATCCATGTTGTTCATCTCAGTCACTAGTAAATACTAAATACTCCATATACGTAGCCCCCAAGTGCCGGGTTGTCATGCTTGCAGCAACCTAGGATTTGTAATTGCCTGATGCTCATAAAAATTTCAACAAGTGTAGCCCCCAAGGGCCGGGTCATTATGCAATAATGAGCAGGGACTTTGTAGATATGATCATGTAGATTTTGAATCAGCAATGTGTAGCCCTCAAGGGCCGGCTTAGTAAGATAATACTGAGCTGGGACTTTATATATACTTCATTAACAATAATATCGTATGATGTAACCCCCATCATAGGGCTTGAACCCACGTCCAAAAGGTTAAGAGCCTTGTGCTTTACCAACTGAGAAGTGGATCCTTTAATATAATGGAATAAAACTTGTGTACCTTGAATTGTTGACAGGAGCAATTGGTAGCCCCCAAGGGCCGGCTCATTATGATGTGATGAGTCGGGTCTTCAATAAGTTGAAACAAAATTGACTTTGTATTAGCCCCCAAGTGCCATGGTGCATGCTGGCAGTGACGTGGGACTTGTATTTTTGATGTGATCTTAATTTGAATAATGTAGCCCCCAAGTGTCGGGTCGTAAGCCTGCAGCGACTCAGGACTATTCCCTTCATTGTAGAATAAAACATATCCATTGATAATATGATAGCCATTACGCTAAAACGACTTTGAAAACCTCAATCATAATATTGGTTATTGATAACCATAATAAAAATCCAGCCATGTTGGCTATTTGAAAATTTGAATAATATAATCCGGTTTAAAAACCTCAATCATTCAATATCATTATGAAAATCCAGCCAATTTTGGCTATGAAAGATATGAATACCTTACCAGTTGATAAGTAACTCCGGAGTTTTAAATACTCGGCGGCTCTTGGCCGATGGTGACTTAATGCGCATTCATTGTAAGCCGTAATTTTTATAACCCGGCGGCTTATAGCCTTTGAGAAAATCAAGAATTGATAACCCTTTTGAGACACCAATTTCAATGTTTGATGATGGGCTGGAACTTAATCATTTATGTAAGTCATAGCTCTGTAAATCCTGCATAGAGTTTAAACAACATATGGCCTGGCGACTTAATGTCAAAAGCCAGGGCGGGTAACCACTCAAATGTAGTCTTATCCTGCACATACGTAAATCACAAGATCCCTTGGCGGTTTACCGCAGGGCGGATCATAATATCCCACATATAACCATTGTGATATTTAATTTGTACTGCCGGTTTACATGACCTGTGCAGTAAGGGTGATAACCCAATCCTTAGAAGCCAATACTTCCAAATATATGATGATTGTCACATGCTGGCGACTTATCGTCCAAAGCCAAGCTGGGTTTAAACGAAACCACACTTATATGCTTTAGATATGAGCAAAAAGTCTCAAAACCCAAAAGATTGTTTGCAAAAACTTAAACCAAATAAAAATCGAGGTTTCTGATTTGAATATGATTAGTGAACCGTTCCAAAGGGGTTAAGCTAGGATTCGAATACGATCATGTAGCCCCCAGTGGCTTTGGCGTTGCACCGATCAAGAGGGTACCAACAGCTATGTTCTCTTTGGTTTGAATACGACCTATGTTTGAACAGGAAGCCCCCAAATGACCTTGAGAGGTTTTTAACGACCCTGATTTGAATACGATCCAAGTCGGACCCAAAAGGCGTTAAGCTATGATTCGGATATGATCAAGAAGCCCCCTAGTGAGTTTGGCTTTGCGCCGATTAAAAGGGTTACGACAGCTATGTTCTCTTTGGTTCGAATACGACCTATGTTTGAACAGGAAGCCCCCAAATGACCTTGAGAGGTTTTTAACGACCCTGATTCGAATACGATCCAAGTCGGACCCAAAAGGGGTTAAGCTATGATTCAGATACGATCAAGAAGCCCCCTAGTGAGTTTGGCTTTGCGCCGATCAAAAGGGTTACGACAGCTATGTTCTCTTTGGTTCGAATACGACCTATGTTTGAACAGGAAGCCCCCAAATGACCTGTAAACATGGCTATGAGATGGATCAAAGGGTAATCATAGCTTAGCTCAATAAGCCGGAAGCCCTCAAATGATATATTTCTGAGCTGTGCTCGCCGGGTGCCTATGTTTGAGTTGTGCTGTGCAACAAACTCTCTTTGGTCCCAGTAATTTTTTCTGAAAACTCGAACTTGCGAGAGATGAATTCTTTTTAAACCGGAATTTCAAACCGGATTTGAGAGCTTAAAAGCTTTGTGGGAGATAGGTTACCTTGAGCTGGATTGTAAACCGAAGCATCATTGTGAGTCGGAAATTTTCGGCCGGCCTTTAAATTTTCATCAATATGGCGGTAGCCTCCGGCACCGGGTTATCTTCCCTCCAATGATCCGGGGTCTTATATCTCACGATATTTGCTAAGTCATGTCATCATAGCCCCCGGGTCTCAAGGCGACTTGAGGAGTTGGCTTGAGATTCTTCATAATTAACCATGATATAGACCGGTTTGAATCCTGCATGGGACAACTTACTAACCGGAGTAATTGCTTTTTTAAAGAAAGCAATATATAATATATAAATATATGCTGGATGGATTTCACCTGATGCATCAGGTCAGCAATTATCACCGCGGAGTTGATGATCACCATGGTGAAACTGAAATCAATTACGGCCGAGTCAGCCGCGGGTGCTGACAGATTTTTCGGCCGTGGCGTTTTAAACCGGTGTGGACGGGAGAGTCGGCCATGGCGTTGTAAACCGGTGCGGTCGCAAGAGACGACCACGATGTTGTAAGCCGGTGTGGTTGCTAGAGATGGCCACAACGTTGTAAGCCGGTGTGGTCACGAGAGACGGCCACGGCGTTGTAAGCTGGTGCGGTCGCGAGAAACGGCCACGGTGTTGTAAACCGGTGCGGGTGAGCAAGTTGTCCTCGTCGTTGTAAGCCGGCGTGGACGCGTGAACCGTCCACGAGAGCGGACGGGCAAGTCGGCCATGGGCACGAACAATGAGTCAGTCGCGTGTGTTGATGTAGTAGGGGTGGCAACTTGCACATGACAAGCGCTAGTGCAAAAATAATATTTTCGCATGCCCCTTTTCCGACACCTCTTTGTAAGGGATAATGGTCCTGCAAAAAAATATCATGAACCAAGTAATTGTTCTTTGATGAAAACAATATGGGTTAATAAAATAAATTTAGATGGATATCACCTGATTTGTTCGGATGACCAATGATCCATAAAAGGCATCCGTAGATAACTTTTCCTCACAATCCCTTTTATCTTCATATGGATATACTTTTTATCATGCTCCATACTGCACGAGCAGTAGTAGCATCTGCAGTTTACAACTGTCCCTCACCACCGCAGTTGCAGTCTTTACGGCATAAATGTGCGCAGAGGGAGGGGCGATTCAATGCGCCCGCGACGGCTCATCGCGCGGCAGGCGCGGCCCAGGCAAGCCGGCCTGCTCGTAGCAGAATGTGGAGCAGTAGGCCGGCAGCGGAGGGCCGGTGGTAATAAATGGGACAGCAGCGCACGGAGCCAGCACAGCTTGGAAGCAGAGTGATGAGGCGGATGTATCTCGGCGGAGGCCGGTGGAGACCACGGCAGCGGTGACTCGCGGTGGCGGAACACCGGCTCACCGGAGACTGGAGGAGACAGGGCCGCGGCCTACAAGGCGGCTCGGCGAGACCGGGTGAGGCAGAGACGCCGGCGGAGATTACGGCAGTGGTGACTCGCGCTGGCAGAGCGGCGGCTCACCGGAGACCGCGGTGGCGGCTCGCTAGCTACGCCTAGGTTGCACGGATGCAGCCGGCAGCGGCCAGTCGTCCGGGTGCGCGGGCGGCTCAAATTGCTGAAGACGGGCGGCTCCGGCCGGCCGTAGTACGTCCGCTTCCAGGTCATTGTCTGCTTCTCCTCTTATTTTCCTCAGTAGATCGATCGATCGAAGTAACTAGCAGCACGTTCCAGCGCCTGAGACGCTTTGATTTACTAGGCAGCTTTGACTCCACGTAACGAAATAAGAGCAGATCAACTTTGGATCTCAATTTAGTACTCCCTCTGTTCCGAATTACTTGTCGGAGGTATGGATGTATTTAGATGTATTTTAGTTCTAAATACACCCATTTCTGCGATGAGTAATTTGAAACAAAGGGAGTAATTCCTTAAAAACCGTGTAAGAATTCCTCGTGAGGTATTACTAGTGCAAAGCACTCATGTGTATTTGCAGGTTGCAGCCGCTACTTTGACTGCTGGAAGACACACATCGCTGGTGTTTTGCGATGGAGAATCAACGGCGGGTTAGGTGTACTGCCGCCACCGCCTGGAAATTATCTTGATTGGAAGCCATCTGCCATGGCTATCAACTGCCAGTCATATTGCCAAACGCGGTCGACAACTTCCGATTTTCTTTTTAAATCAAATCATTGCATCTGATTTTCCTTTCTGTATTATCCTGCAGTTTGAGAACGCCTCGCCGGGCAATCCTTTTTGGCAAAAAGTAACAACAGTACTTATCAATTGATGCCCTCGGAACTTGAGACGTATACGGACAGCAGCGAAAACATGGCGGATCGGACATATGCTTGACGCATAGCAATCAGACCCAAACACTGAATCTACAGCAGAAACCACAGACAGTTTCGGTAGATTAATAAATGCTCCGGGTTTTCTAGTAGCAATGATCGGACCCATGAACAGCAGCACACATGTTCTCCTCGGGAGTACACGACAACTTGATGTAAACGGATTCACTTGATCCTCCTTACGGGTGTAATAATTGTCACGTGCATGGAAGGTACTGGATTTGCAGCAGAACGGATCGTGGCTCGCCCAAGATTCGTAGTAACGGATCGGGCCTGGCGGCTTGCTACGGCGCAAACCGACGCAACCCTAACTCCTTTTGATCTCAACTAATCCATTGCTTAAAAACTCTTTGATCTTTGATTGATGAACTTGTAGTTTTTGCATTCAAAAAATTGCAAACTTCTCGATCCCTGAAAAAATCCAACTCATCACCACTGTGTGCAGGCCCCACGGTGGGCGCCAACTGTCGTGAAATTGTCACGGCAGATGTCCTAGTGTGAGGACTTAGTCGTAAGGCCAACACATCTTTGTAGTAGCTTGAGAGGGGTTGAGCAAAGCGGTAACATAGCCAAACAACGGTTTGCTATGACAAGTACGCTTACAAGGATCAAGCTAACGTCAACTCGGAGAATTTTGCAGGCAAGATGACCATACCTTCGAAATCACTTCTATCTTTACTTACTAGATGCTCGCTCTTTTGCTATGCCTATGCTACGATACCTACCACTTGCTTATCATGCCTCCCAAATTGCCATGTCAAACCTCTAACCCACCTTGTCCTAGCAAACCGTTGTTTGGCTATGTTACCGCTTTGCTTAACCCCTCTCAAGCTACTATAAAGATGTGTTGGCCTCACGACTAAGTTCTCATACTAGGACATCTGCCGTGACAATTCCACGACACTACTCTTGTGTTATTTAGCCGTAGCTCAGTGTTCATGTTTTGTCAAGCATCTTGTGTACATCACTGCCATGTGAGTTGTTGCTATGTTAGAGTGCAGTAGCTTAGTTTCTTGTTGCATTCTAAGTGACATCATGCTGTTAATCGCAGAATTATGTCATTCTTGTTTTGCTTGCCATTTGCAAACCGTTCATCCGTTTTCGGTGATCTTTATATCTATTTCGACCGAAATCATCTCATCTTTCCAGCGGCACACTTGATTTGCCAAGTTGATGCCTTGTTCATTCTTTCCATTCCGAAGCACGCATATGCATTGCATATCATGTCTTGCATATCATGCCATGTTTTGCATCATGTGGCTTGTGCATAGCATCATGATTGATTCTTGGTCCCTTGCTTGTGTTCTTGCTTTGGGTAGAGCCGGGAGACGAGTACGTGATCGAGCACTACAACAAAACCCCCCCTTCAGCAACGCATTGATTCATTGTTGTACATTCATATATGTGTTGCTATGGTCTACACCAACGTATTAGTATGCGTTGCCGTTGGTGGCATTGCAAGGGTCTACAACAACATATATACATGGGTTGGTAAATGATGTGTAGATGCGTTGTTAGATAGCAACATATAGAGTTAGATACCAACAACAAATCATATGCGTTGTTGGTCTGCAAAATAGGGTTTCCAAATGTACATAAGAAACCATTGCAACGCGTATAAGCTTTGCTAGATAGTATGAACAATTAATGATATTTTACACACTGTCGTCCAGAAATATTGGGATAGTGCATGGAAGACACAATATAATAAACAAAAAATATCTCGTTTATTAAATAAACTATGTTTCATTACAAAAACAATCATCCAAAGATTACAAGATGTGAAACTATCTACTAGTAGCCCAATTCTCGAGCCTGCAATGAAATATAAGGTTTGAAACATCGACCATAAAAATGACATTCTAATTATCTTGTAGTAGCCCCATTTGTATCCTTGCAATCAAAATTGATCTGAGCCATGCATCATCAGTTTATCTTGGCAATCTAGAACAACAACAAAATGATATGACTAACTTACAGTAGAGAGAATCATGTTAATAGACAAGTAAATTTAAAGGAGGAGCACCATAGAATTTTTCAAGACTGACATTTGCAGCACTATAGGCAGTAAAGGAGAGTACTACATCTAACAAAAACTCCTGATCATTGTTTACTTATGAACAAACCTGCTGTATGTTAGTAGAAAACCATGTCTGACATACAAGAAACAAGCTAAATTGAAGAGAACTCGCAGAAATCATAGAAAAACTAATTAAATAATTCTATTGAAAAATGCAAAGGCAAAAACAATCCTTTCAAGATTCTATTCCCAACTAGTCTCTCTAGCATTTATGCTTTACATGGTCAGGTGAAAACTCAAACAAGTAGAAATGCTTAAATTGGTGAATCATAACAGCAAGATAAAAAACAGCTACTGTGCTAAAGCTTTCATACAACATATATGAGTCCACATGTGAACATTTACAATGTTTCTGTAGGAATTTGTACGACATATAATGATGTTGTATTTCTTAACGGAACATTTCATTTCTACCTTTGATTTTCTTGGCTCTAGGGAATGTTCATTAAATATCAAAGTTCGAATAGGATTGTGAACATTATTCAGGTTTGCAAAGATAAATGAACAATGGTTCCATCATTGCTCTAGGCAAAATAAATGAACTTCATATTAAGGGTAAGCAACAGAAAGTGGTACTGTTCTGATATATTCTGTCCGTGCAATAGTCTGCTAGCTATTACATTTTCCACTCAAAACAGTAGGGTAGAGTCCAACGGAGCTATTGTATGCTAGTTCTCTTAAACACATTTCTTTAGATCAAATATCCAATTTTATTAACCACTTAAACACTTTTCAAAATGTATATCATAACAGAATTACAAAAAAATGAACTCAAAAAGATTTACATGAGGTAACGACATGTACCTCATAACAGGTCTGAGATGGATCAAACCTATTCTGAATGTGATACTATTGTCCAATATAACGCAAAGTTGTTCCAACCCTACAAGAGGTGTGTATAAACAAAGTTTTGTGCAGAATAAGTTAACATGGGGAATTTAGATGAAACATCATAAGAATTAACAAGTGTACACTAGACTGATCAGATTAGTTCTCTGCTATTACAAAGACAGAAGTGTACACCATTCTGCCACTCATTAACAACAGGACACATCTAGCAGGCATAGATGCATAACATGCACCATGTAATGGAAATCAAACTTTTAAATCGCAGGCGAAAGTTGCACGATCGCTGGCTGGAAGCCTCCCCGCGAAGCAATCCTTCAAAAAACGTGATTTGGAGCAAAACACGCGATCGCGCACGAAAACGACGTGATTTGCCTTCGCTTTTGCTGCACTTTCGCTGGCCGAATGACTGAAACAGAGGCCCAAATTGGCTAAATAGAGCTCGGCCCAAATTCCTCCCATAGATATATATCAGCTTCTAGGGAAACATAGCACCGTCTACCCCATTCCTTTCTTTTCCCACGACAGAAAAAGTTGCGGCGGCTGCGTAGTTCTTCCCAGGTGCCATCGACTGGCCGACTGCTGTCGGCGACGAGGGGCATCTGCACGACGACGCCTCTGCGGCCACAATGGCATCTTAGTCTCATACAGTTCCAACACCCGGTCCAGCACATCACCAGGTAGTGGTGGTACAGGAGTCCTCCTATTCCATGCATCCTTTATTCGTTTGTTGATTCAACACAGGCACATCGTCAGGAAGTACTGCAGTTCTTAAGTGTTGAACTGGTGATGTTATGCTTGCTGCAGACCTTGAGATCTTGAATTTATATTGATATTTATCTATTGAACTGGTCCAGATCTCTGTTACACTTGTTATGTTCGAATTTATACTGAAAATCCTCTATTTTCTGCTAAAAATCCCCTATTTTCTGAGAAAAATATGGACATGTACAGTACTAGTTTGGATGTGGGATATACACGCACATGCACTGTTCCCGCGAACTGCGTTAGTGGCCGCGATCGCCGACTATAGTGGCTGTAGCGTTTGCACGAGCCAGCCGCGAAATGGTTTAGCCCGCAATCTTAAAGTATAATGGAAACAGATAACATGTCTTGTATGCATCACTCTATCCACTCCAATTTAACCCTCAAAAGTAGCCTGTTTGCCCTTGAGATATAACCTTATGTCCACTCCTTTTATAATATGAACGGAATCAAGAAAATGCCGAAGAATATTATTGAAAAGAAATCTGATTTCAAACTTACAGTACTGTAAATCTTCAAGTCCAAATGATTTTGCTCCAGTATTTCAATTGCTTCTGGATTCCACTTAACCTGTAAAACTCCACCTGCAATATCGAAAACAGGGAATGAAAGGAATGTAGCTTCAGGCAAGACCAGTATTAAGAGTGGTTTATGAAAGCCTACGACATGACAGGACGTGGTTTGGCCTTTTAAATTTGCATATGAAAACCACTGAGTGCCAGTGTATCAAATGCAACCTGTACAACTTAACGCACTAGGAAAATATAGTGATACATGAGGAATTCAGTGCATGATGCATTGATGCCAAGAACTCGGGTCATTTAAAGTTATTTAGTTAAGGGATCTTGGATGGTTGTTGTGGTATAATGGATATTAGAAAGCAAAGATTGAACCCCAATATGGGTCCCCTGCTAGAATTGACTTCTGCAGATAATCGGGCATACCATTTGTCTCGTATTCATCTCTTTGTGGGGATGGTACACTTGGTCTAAACCTTTTCTTCAGTGCATAAACCTAGATGAAAAAAATACTCAGCTACATATAAAAGTATAGATCGGGACAATTAAACTGGTGATGGAGTAACATACGTCATTGCTGTAATGTCCAAGGAGGCTATGAAGATCACCTGTAGACAGTTTGGGTGCCTAAGAGACATACAGATTATTCTTGTACCGTTGGTGTGGGAGGCAAGGTAGCCGAGGCGGACAGCACCATCAAGGTCTATACGGCAGCAGCATATGCGGAGGCACGGAGGTAGCGGGTCTATGAACCAGAGGAGGCGCGGCGGCCATGCGGCCCGTGCCGACCAGGGTTGTTGTGGGAGCATAAGAAGGGGCGCGGAGGATGCCACGGCGGCAGACGACCCGAGGGTAGAACTGAGAGCATCCGGGTGGTGACTGACAGCGCGGTCGGGAGGGCACCGGAGCTAGCCGGAACTGGCGGTGGCAGCGTGGTGTTCGGGTGAGAGAGGAATCCAAGGAGAAAGATGGCGGATAGAGTAGTGGAGATGGGTACGCTGAGGGGGTTAGCTTTTTTTAGCCAACGGGGAGGTTAGCGCTAAGTGAGGGATAGGTGAGGAAGGTGGGAGGTTGATCCAAACAACACATCGTGTCATCTTCGTTGCTAAACAAACGTTGCTTTAGGGTTGTTGTTGTTGTAGTGGAGGAACCTGTTGAGTACGCTAACGAGGATCAAGCTTTCGACAACTTTGAGAACTTTGCAGGCAAGATGACCATACCCTCGAAATCACTTCTATCTTTGCTTTCTAGTTGTTCGCTCTATTGCTATGTCGCGTTACCTACCACTTGCTATATCATGCCTCCCATATTGCCATGTCAAGCCTCTAACCCACCTTTCCTAGCAAACCGTTGTTTGGCTATGTTACCGCTTTGGCTCAACCCGTCTTATAGCATTGCTAGTTGCAGGTGAAGATGAAGTTTGTTCCATGTTGGAACATTGATATTGTTGGGATATCATTATTATATCTTATTTACTTTAATGCATCTATATACTTGGTAAAGGGTGGAAGGCTCGGCCTTTTGCCTGGTGTTTTGTTCCACTCTTGCCGCCCTAGTTTCCGTCATACCGGTGTTATGTTCCTTGATTTTTGCGTTCCTTACGCGGTTCGGTGTTATGGGAACCCCTTGAGAGTTCATCTTGAATAAAACTCCTCCAGTAAGGCCCAACCTTGGTTTTACCATTTGCCTACCTACCACCATATACCTTTCCCTTGGGTTTTGCGGACTCAAGGGTCATCTTTATTTTAACCCCCCTCCCCCGAGCCAGTGCTCCTTTGAGTGTTGGTCTGAACCGAGTAGACTGCGGGGCCACCTCGGGGCAACTTGAGGGTTGGTTTTACTCGTAGGATGTCTCATATGGTGTGCCCTGAGAACGAGATACGTGCGACTCCTATTAGGATTTGTCGGCACATCGGGTGGCTTTGCTGGTCTTGTTTTACCTTTGTCGAAATGTGTTGTAACCGGGATTCCGAGACTAACCGGGTCTTCCCGGGAGAAGGAATATCCTTCGTTGACCATGAGAGCTTGTGATGGGCTAAGTTGGGACACCCCTGCAGGGTATAAAATTTCGAGAGCCATGCCCGCGGTTATGGGCAGATGGCAATTTGATAATATCCGGTTGTAGAGAGCTTGACACTTAACTTAATTAAAATGAATCAACCGTGTGTGTAGCCGTGATGGTCTCTTTTCGGCGGAGTCCGGGAAGTGAACACGGCCTTGTGTTATGCTTGAGCGTAAGTAGCTTCAGGATCACTTCTTGATCACTTTTAGCTTCTCGACCGTGCGTTGCTTCTCTTCTCGCTCTCTTTTGCGTAAGTTAGCTACCATATATGCTTAGTGCTTTGCTGCAGCTCCACCTCACTACCCTTTCCTACCTTTAAGCTTAAATAGTCTTGATCGCGAGGGTGTGAGATTACTGAGTCCCCGTGACTCACAGATACTTCCAAACAGATGCAGGTGCCGACGATGCCAGTGCAGGGGGCGCTACCGAACTCAAGTGGGAGTTCGACAAGGATTCGGGTCGTTACTATGTTTCTTTTCCGGATGATCAATAGAGGAGCCCAGTTGGGACGATTGGGGATCTAGCATTTGGGGTTATCTTTTCTCTATTTTGGTTCCGTAGTCGGACCTTTGATTGTACCTTGGATGATGTATGGATTATTTCTGTATTGTGTGAAGTGGAGATTGTAAGCCGACTCTTTATCCCTTCCTTATTCAGTACATGGGATGTGTAAAGATTACCCCTCTTGCGACATGCCTACCATGCAGCTATGCCTCTAAGTTGTGCCCCGACACGTGGGAGTTATAGCCGCATTGTGGGTGTTACAATCGCCCACACTCACTAGGCGACGGTTCCAAATGCCGTCGCGGAAAGGGGTTAAAAGCCGTTTGTATAGCACCAACGCGCACTAGTGTAATACCCTACGTCCTGCTTGATTATATTGCTTTTGTATATGGGGATTACAAGTTGATCTACCACGAGATCAGATGAACTAAACCCTAAAGTAGTAGGATGACGATTGTTCTCTCTTTATCTCTACGGACTAAACCCTCTGGTTTATATAGACACCAGGGGTACTAGGGTTTACATATAGTCGGTTAAATTAAGGGAATGCCAAATCTTCCATCTTGACTTGGAGTACACACCAAGGCACAAAATATCTTCGGTCCGGATACAGTGTGACCCAACAGTTCCGCCCAGGTTAGATAGGCTGGCATCCTAAGGACCCCCTAGTCCAGGACTCCCTCAGTAGCCCTCGAACTAGCCTTCAGCGCCGGCTTCCTATAACTCCCATGACTGCAGAATCCATCTTGCAGGCGAGTTCCCTTTCTTCTGAGTATTCAAAATAATTTGTCGGTGTTCTGGGAATGGGGGTCCCCAAACTTGCCTGCCTGCGGCCCACGGCGTGGCTTTGCTGGCAGGCCTATACTGCCCATCTTTATCAACAAACCAAGACCCTCGCGAGGGGCTAAGCCTCACGAGGCGGACGACACAAGACCTCCTCAGGAGCGGCCTCACCAGGCTGGCTCGCGAGGGGCGGAGAGTTCAAGGCCGGGCAAACCTCAGGATGTTCGCGTGACGTAAGCCATGATGATCGAGACCAGGCGGGCGCTAGGCGAGTGCCAGCGCGCGCAACGTCCTTGTTTCCTCTTTGGTGCTAAGGGGGCAAGCGCAGGCGCGGAGTACCGGGGCATCAAGCAAAGGTTGCCATATTGGTGCAACGAGACCAAGACCAGAAGGACGGCAAGACGGAGATCACCGTGGAGCCCAAGACGGCGTCACCAACAAAGCCTTTGGTAGGCGAAGACTGCTTTTGTCAGGATAGCTTGTACTAGTTGTCCCCGTTTGAATTGGCCATTGTTGGCTCCCTTCCCACTCAATATTTGGGGAGAGGACCATGGACTCTATAAATAGGATTAGCCACCATAGTAGGCAGGGGACTCGTCTTGAATCCACCCGAACAACAACCAGTTCGCCAAGCACAAGAACACCTCAACCTCAGGAGGGTGTACTTCCCCTTGTACTGTTCATCCTCAGCCCAAGAGGCAATCTACCACCACCACACTGGAGTAGGGTATTACACCGCAATGGTGGCCCGAACCAGTATAAATCTTGTGTCCTTTGTGTTGCGAGTTCGTCGAGTTAGTTCGTGAGATCTTAGCTAAGTTAGGACGCGGATCGATAGGGGGGGATCTTCGCATGCACCCAGTGTTCGAACCTTAAGGGTTTTACCAGAACCCGTGATCCGACATTTGGCGCGCCAGGTAGGGGTGCGCCGAAGCTTCCTTCCCGTCGCTCTGCATCACGTCGCTTCATTGTCTCCATGGCGGACGCGCGTCACGCCCGTGCCGAGCGCTGGGCTGCCCTCGCCACCCGCGTTGCTCAGACGGCCCCTGTCGGTGGGCCACCCCATCGCTCTCCGTCACCTACTGCCAACGCCGCCACCGGCCCAGCGAGGAACGAGCAGCAAGCATCCTTGCTGGACTCCTCGGTGCGACAGGACGGCCACACCGCCACCCCATCGCTGACTCCCGCTGGTTCGTCGTCTCACGCTCGTCGCGTTCCCACAGATGCACGTGCCACGCTCCTCATGGCGCACGAGCTCATGCGCTACCGCCCAGTCGATGACCTCTACGAGGACTGGCTTGACCGCATTGCCGAGCTTGTCCGCATCGTAGGGGCTCCCCTGTGCCGTCCCACTCCCTGCCTCGCCCTCCGCCAGCCATGGGCGACGCAGCTCATGAAGCACCTCCACCACCTCTGCCCCAAGACGGCACCCTAGCACCAAGGCACGCGGCCCCATGACGCGACCCACTGCGTCCGATGCCCGCACATGAAGAAAGAAGCTACCAAGAAGTCCCTGGACCGCAAGTGAACGCTCCGCCACTCCTCGCTCAGCCGCACCAGGATCGTTTGTTGCGGCAAGGCCCCGCACTGCTTGCTGTAGCGGTGCGCGGACGCCAAGACTAAGCTCCACCTCCAAGGCGGGCCCTGGTGACCATGGCCGGCTGCCGCGCCTTCACTCCCGAGCTGTGCAGCGTCGCCTGGACGGGCAAGTTCAAGCCAGATCTTCCTCCTCGCTACGATGGCACCCTCGACCCCGTGGAGTTCTTGCAACTCTACGAGCTAAGCATCGAGGCGGCCAACGGCGACGAGAAAGTCATGGCGAACTGTTTTCCCATGGCTCTCAAGGATTGCCCCCGCTCCTGGCTCCTGAACTTGCCTCCAGGCTCAATTTCCTCATGCAACGAGATGCACAACCGCTTCATCACCAACTTCCAGGGCACTCGCGACCGCCCCCGGTCGCGGGTGACCTGCGCTGCATCAAGCAACAACCAGGAGAGACGCTGTAGAAGTACATTCAGTGCTTCAACAGTGCGCGAATCAAGATCCCCAAGGTGACCGACGAGGCCATCATCTCAGCGTTCTCCGACGGCGTCTGCGATGTCAAGATGAAGGAGGAGCTCGCCATCCATGAGGAGCTGTGCACAACCTTGGAGCTGTTCAACATTGCGACCAAGTGTGCAAGGCCTGAGGAGGGGTGCCTCTCCCTCCTCGAGCTCCCTGCTGCGGACCCGGAGGAGAAGAAGACCAAGGCCAAGGACGTGAAGCGCAAGGAGCAGCCGTGCTCATGGTGGAGCCAGACACCAAGTGCGGCAGAGACCAGCCCGAGTCATCCAAGGGCAGCCGACCGTTCTACGCCTTCCACAACCTGCATACCCACAACACTAGCGACTGTCAAGAGCTCAGAGCCATTCGAGACGGACGCTTCGGTCGATGCCCCGAGCGCAGCGACCGGGGCTACGGCCGAGGAGGAGGACGTGGTGGCGGACACTGGGACGACCGTGGCCCGCGTCAAGAGTGGCACGACCGGCCTCGCGAGGACCGCTGGCAGGATTAGCCTCGCGAGGGCGCCTGGAGGGACCAGCCTCGTGAGGCTCGTCCTCAAGGCAACACTGGCCTTCCTCCATTACCGCCACCACCCAGAAGGAATGACGACCACCATCAAGACGAGGGGGCTGGGGGCTTCCAGGAGCCACACTCTATCGCCTGCATCTTGGGCGGAGCCCAAGCCCCAACCTCGTAGGGTATCTTCAAACAATTTGCCCGTGAAGTGAATGCAGTTCTCCCCAAGCTCGAGGCCACGCGCCCGCTCAGATGGTCCAGGTGCCCCATCACGTCTAGTTCGGCAGATCAGCTCAAGTGCGCGGCTACTGCTGGCGTCCTCCAATTCTCTGTTCACCGGTCATCAGCAACGTGCAAGTTACCAAGACCCTCATCGACGGTGGCGCAGGGCTCAATGTCCTGTCCGTCGACACGTTAGACAACCTCCAAGTGCCATATGACCAGCTTCAGCCTACCAAGCCTTTCTTAGGAGTAACCGATGGCTCTACTATCCCGATCAGGCATGCCCGCCTCCCCGTTACCTTCGGAGAACACAACAACTACCACACCGAACTCATCGACTTCGACGTCGCCTACATCCACCTGCCATACAACGCCATCCTCGGGTATCCAGCCCTGGCCAAGTTCATGGCGGTGAGCCATCACGGCTACAATGTCCTCAAGATGCCAGGAAGCGGCGGAATCATCACAGTCCCGTGTGAATAAAGAGACGCGGTGTGCTCCCTCGAGCGTGCCTTCCAAGCTACAGCAATCGACGACCCCGATAGTTAGGGGGAGCGCCCTCCTGAGGCCACCTCCAATAAGAAGAAGCAGCTGTGCCAAGCAGGGCCTCAGGTAAGCGGCACCTCATCAGGATCGGCGCCCACACCTGGGGCGCCTCCCTCCATCGCATAGGAAAGTGCGCCTAGCGCCCCTCTCGGGCAGGGCTCGGGGGCTCTCTTCTGGAGGGCCTCAGACTTTGCCAACATCACGAGGGAGGCTCTTGGGCACCACTTGGTGGCGTGCTTCGCGACACGTTTCCCTCAGGAGAACACAGGGCAAGGAGTGCCCACAGCTCAGGAGTTCATCACCAAGACCACTAAGGAACTGCAAGACGCGAGGGCCATGCGCGGCGGACACCGCTCACCAGGCGCAGCTCCCCATCCAGGCGAGGATGCCGGGCTGCGCGTCTGTAACGACATCCCAGGGCTCAATCAGGCCGCCGCTTAGGAGCTTCTCTGGCCTTCACGCATGGGAAGCTGCAAGGGCCCACCTCACAGCTACGTTCGCATTCCCTTTGGCCTGTCGAGCATGGCGGCCGCCTATCAACGCAGCCTGCAGAGCATCCTGGTGACTCAGGAGGCCAGGCACCACGCTGTGCTGACCGAGATGAAGACGGTCCTCAATGAACCCCCTGGACCCCAGAGCCTCCCGAGGCTCAGGGCCCCGGTGGCTCATGAGGTGCAGCCCCTTCGCCGCATGCCTTCAGCTACCCCAACTCTCCTTCATCGACAGGACCAGGTGACATTTTCCAAAGTTCATTCAGCTGGGAGCGCCCCCAGGGCTGCATCATTCCCAGGCCGCGTGGGTCCGTCCCTGTGGCATGTATCTTTCCTTTTATGTCTTTAGCTTACCCCGTTGGGGCCGCCCTCGGGCTGCACCATCCCCAAGCCGCTCGGGCCAGACCCAGTGGCATGCATCTTCCCTGCATTTACCTGAGCTAGGTTGCTTTCCATGCTTAATCTATCTATGACTATCGCCTGCTTGATTGTCATCCACCATAGGAGCTGTGCGCCGGCCGTCCTTCTTCAGGACCCTTCACGTTGTCTAACCATCTCGCAGGACCAAGACAACAAACAAGAACCAAGACCAGGTGCAACCCGCCTTGAGGTAGGGCCTCGTGGGTCCCGCGCTGGCTCACGAGTGCCCAGATACACCTCGTCTAGCCCTGCCGTGCAAGCCACGTGTCAGGGTGGGGTTGTACACGCCCCGGGGGCCCTCCACGGTAGGGAGTCCCCTCTCACGCACCAGAAGCAAACCAGCAATCACCATGACGACCGGTGCCCTTCCTTGCGCTAACTTGCAGGAACTTCATGAGGGACACAACAGACAGTGCCGCGGGCTCTCTCTCTTCTCTTATGCGATTCGCTTGCGCGTTAAAAGGGGGGCTCCTGAGCATCGCACCTTAGGATCTCTTACTGGCTCTCCAGCCCTCACCCTAGCCTTGACCACGGCACACGACTTGGCATACTAGCGGCGGCTAAGCTCGCTGAAGGGCCAGGACCTGAGGACGCAGAGCACCATGAAGAACATGGAGGGGAGGGGGAGACCCGCACGGGCCAGACCTAGCCACACTACAGCGACCGGCGAGCGAGTCCGGCATGACTCGAGGAGCCAACCCTGTATAGCCAAGATAAGTTCTCGCTCTGGATCCACCAGTCGCTACGGCATGAGACCCTCGCTCACTCCCTTCGCTGCCCTGCCGCGACAACATTTTCTTCCTTTCACATCCTAAGACAGCTGCTTGCACGCTAAGGGGGACCTCTTGAGCATCGCGCCTCAGGAGCTCTTACTGGACCTCAGGCCGCTCACCTCCTAGCCTTGAACACGGCACGTGACCTGGCATACCAGCGACGGCTGTAGCCTGCCTAGGGACCGAGACCTGTCAGCGTAGAGCACCAAGCTGCCGCAGGACTGAAAAGGGGAGGCTGAGCCTCAGCAGTATATGCGAACACAAATCTTCATAATGAGGGCTATATTGACAAAAGTCATTACAGACACTTTACACACCCCACGGGGTCCGTTTCTTGATTCCTTGCAGGGAACAAAAGGGAAGGAATTCTTAGGAGCTCTATCTACACGCACCAGATGTCGCTGACGCCATCATCAACAATGGGCCATGTGAGGCCGGTGCCAACCCCATCAAGATCAACAACGACAGCGGCTGGACGCCGCAGCCCTGCTCCGAGCTCGGCGGGAGCTTGGGGCCACATAGCTGTCATCGCTTGTCTCCGGAGACTCCACGAGCTCAGGAGACTCGCTGGACCACCAGGAGTCGCCGCTGTCGCTGGAGGAGCTGCAGGCAAGACCTGTGGCGGGCCCAGCGCCTGCTGCAGCATCGTCCTGTTGACCTCCTTCAGGGCAGTACTCCAGGCGGCGGCCTTCCTCGTCGAAGACCTTGAAGAACAGCACGGAGGCGCCATTGTACTCGAAGTGGATCGCGAGGGCGCCCTCCGCACGGTAGACTCGGACAATCTTGCCCTAGCCTTGGGTCATGAAGAGCTTCCCGGAGGCAAGGGCTACAATCTCCGCTCCAGTCGCTGGGGCGTCGCAGTCAGCGTGCTGCAGCCAAAGCTCGCAAAGGCCCCTTGACGGCATCTCAGCAGCGAAGAACTGCGGGAGGCGTATCTAGGTGCTCGGGGGCATCGCCGCCCACAGCACGAACTCGCGCGAAGAGTCTGCAACATGGACCCCTGGGGGCCTGCGGTGCTCCGCACTTGACCCTTGGCTTCGCCTCGAAGCCAAGCCCGAGCGCGCCTTGGGCCCGGGGGCTACTGTCGGCGTTCTGGGAACGGGGGTCCCCAAACTTGCCTGCCTGCGGCCCATGTCGTGGCTTTGCTGGCAGGCCTGTACGGCCCATCTTCATCAACAAGGAACAAAGACCCTCGCGAGGCGGACGACACAAGACTTCCTCAGGAGCGGCCTCACCAGGCTGGCTCGCGAGGGGCGGAGAGTTCAAGGCCGGGAAAACCTTGCGAGGTTCGCGTGATGTAAGCCATGCCGATCGAGACCAGGCGGGCGCTAGTGCGCGCAACGTCCTTGTTTCCTCTTTGGTTCTAAGGGGGCAAGCGCAGGCGTGGAGTACCGAGGCATCAAGCAAAGGTTGTCATATTGGTGCAACGAGACCAAGACCAGAAGGACGACAAGGCGGAGGTCAACATGGAGCCCAAGACAACATCACCACCAGAGCCTTTGGCAGGCGAAGACTGCTTTTGTCAGGATAGCTTGTACTAGTTATCCCCTTAATTGGATGTTGTTGGCTCCCTTCCCACTCAATATTTGGGGAGAGGACCATGGCCTCTATAAATAGGATTAGCCACCACGGTAGGTAGGGGACTCGTCACGAATCCACCCGAACAACAACCAGTTCGCCAAGCACAAGAACACCTCAACCTTAGGAGGATGTTCTTCCCCTTGTACTGTTCATCCCCAGCCCAAGAGGCAATCCACCACCACCACACTTCAGTAGGGTATTACACCGCAACGGTGGCCCAAACCAGTATAAATCTTGTGTCCTTTGTGTTGCGAGTTCGACGAGTTAGTTTGTGAGATCTTTGCTAAGTTAGGACGCGGATCGATAGGGGGGAGATCTTCGCGCGCACCCCAGTGTTCAAACCTTAAGGGTTTTGCCGGAACCCATGATCTGACATAATCCTTCACCAGTTAAGTCTTCAAATGGTGCTCGATCTAATTCGTCCATATGTCGAGCCGTATCCGAATTCCGAACTATCGATTTTATTTAGACTCGAAGGCCAACAATTCATATGTGAACAATATTTTTGACTAACCACTTTCGGCGAAGGGTCGCGTCCGGTCATAAACATGAGGAATCGATGCGTAGCTCGAGGCAGCCCCTTCAATGGCACGTCTCGTTGGGGTGGAGATCATGTCCCGCTTTTCGAGGGATTTGATTTATGATTCAAAGTATCCAACTCATGCATAACACCACGAGTATATCGGGAAGTGGCGAGGTCGACGACACATTTAAAGGACTCTTGGTATTACGAGTGTGTATAAAAGGAACCGGCCACAGTTATCCCCGTACGCCTTCTTCTTCCTCTCACCATAGCCTTTCCCAATCTACAAAGCTCGAGCGCCCCAATCCAACATCCCGCGAAGTCGAGTTCGGCAATGGTCGGATCTGGAGCAAAGGGCAAGTGGGAGGTGATGTCTACTACGCAACTTTATTCTTGTAGACACATGTTGGGTCTCCAAGCGCAGAGTTTTGTAGGACAATAGCAATTTTCCCTCAAGTGGATGACCTAAGGTTTATCAATCCGTGGGAGGCCTAGGATGAAGATGGTCTCTCTCAAAGAACCCAGCAACCAAATACAAGATATCTCTTGTGTCCCCAACACAACTAATACAATGGCAAATTGTATAGGTTCACCAGTTTCGCGAAGAGATGGTGATAGAAGTGTAATACGGATGGTAGAAATATATTTTTATAATCTGAATAAATATAAATACTAAGGTAGAAAATAGTAAAAGAGCACAAAAATGGTATTGCAATGCTTGAAAATGAGGCCTAGGGACCGTACTTTCACTAGTGCAATATCTCAACAATGCTAATAGAATTGGATCATATAACCATCCCTCAACGTGCAACAAAGAATCACTCCGAAGTTCTTATCTAGCGGAGAACAGAAGAATAAATTGTTTGTAGCTATTCTTTTTGATCGATCTATCCAAGAGTTCGTACCAAAATAACACCAAGTTATTCTTTTCGATCGATCTATCAAGAGTTCGTACTAAAATAACAGAAGTTATTCTTTCCGATCGATCTATCAAGAGTTCGTACTAAAATAACACCAAAGCAAATTCATATTCATAATACTCAATCCAACATAAAGAACCTCAAAGAGTGCCCCAAGATTTCTACCGGAGAAACAAAAGACGAGAACGTGCATCAACCCCTATGCATAGATTACCCCAATGTCACCACAAGAATCCGCAAGATGAGTGCCAAAACACATATCAAGTGAATCAATATGATATCCCATTGTCACCACGAGTATTCATATGAAAGACATATATCAAGTGCTCTCAAATCCATAAAAGTATTCAATCCGATAACAACAAAATCTCGAAGAGAAAAACTCAATTCATCACAACAAGATAGAGAGCGGAAAACACCATATGATCCGACTGTATTAACAAAGCCCGCGATACATCAAGATCGTGACATCTCAAGAACACAAGAGAGAGAGAGAGAGAGAGAGAGAGAGAGAGAGATTAAACACATAGCTACTAGTACAAACCCTCAGCCCCGAGGGTGGACTACTCCCTCCTCATCATGGTGGCCGCCGAGATGACAAAGATGGCCACCGGTGATGATTTCCCCCTCCGACATGATGCCGGAACGGGGTGTAACACCCCGGATGTAATTTGCCATATTTGTATTCCAACTCTTGCCATTTTCGGCACTAAGTTACGATATTCCCTCATGGTTGGGTTTTGTCTTCATTTTGCATTTTGTTCATGTCATGCATTTCATATCATGTCATCATGTGCATCGCATTTGCATACGTGTTTGTCTCATGCATCCGAGCATTTTCCCCGTTGTCCGTTTTGCATTCCGGCACTCCTATGTCCTCCAGCGCCCCCTTTTGCCTCTTTTCATGTGCGGGTGTTAAACATTCTCAGATTGGACCGAGATTTGCCAAGCGGCCTTGGTACACTACCGGTAGACCACCTGTCAAGTTTCGTGCCATTTGGAGTTCATTTGATACTCCAACGGTTAACCGGGGAACCGTAAAGGCCTCGTGTGTGTTGCAGCCCAACACCCCTCCAAAGTGGCCCAAAACCCATCCAAACCCCGTCCATCCTCTCAGCCGTTCGATCATGATCGCGTGGCCAAAAACCGCACTCCTTTTGGAGTCTCCTAACTCCCTCTACCTATAAATGTGTGCATCTCCCCGAATTTCGCGGATGAACCCTAACCACCTTCCACCTCGCGCCGCCGGACAAAACCGCCACCGACGGACATGTCCAACTTCCCCGCACCGCCGCCACGTGTTGCCTCCTGATTCGCCGCCGCCCCGCGCCGCCACCCGCGTGCCGGCCCGCCGGGGCCCAGGCGGGGCCCTCCCGGCCCGCATCGCCGCCCGACCGAGCCCGCGGTTGCCCGCCTTATCGCGCCGCCCGGGTCCTCGCCGCGCCGCCGCCCTCCGCCGCGAGACCTCGTCGCGCCGCTCACGCCAACCTCGCTCCGGTCGCCGCCGTCAGCT